>NC_091069.1:116275092-116578123 GCF_032405125.1 Capricornis sumatraensis
AACAACAATAGTAATAGAGTCCATCCTAGGATTATGACGGAGATTAAATGACGTATTACCCGTAAAGAAGTGATTTCTAAACGTTACAAAAACTCTCATCATTAATGGCAGATTATTACTGTGTGACATAAAATTGTGGGAGAAAAATCTTAAAGCCAATAGTACTTTGGGCTATTATCAAACTGCCCTTTTGCAAAGCTTCAAAAAAGCTTAATTCCTTAAAACTTCCTACACTTGGTGCTGAGTCTTGCACAAAGGATTGCTCCTTAAGCTTCGTTGATGCTAACTGAAATAAGTCCAGTTGAAAAAGGTGATTGGCAAGTATTTTATCTCTTGTTTTTGATATGGTCAAACTGGGAATTTTAAACTTCACCAAATCAACCAAGTGATTAATTCTGAAAGACAATTTAGCTTCTGTGTTTAGAGTTATGCTTTGGAGTTATGCTATTGGATACCACTCACTGCTGTGTGACTTTGGCAAAGCTATTTACTCACACTGGGCCTCCTGACTTTGCTCACAGGACAAGAGTGATAATAATCATATTCACCTCATTGGGACTTTGAGAGAATTAATTAAAATTTTAAAGAACTTAAAAATGGCCTAGTACACAACGTTAAAGATTCTTCCTGTACTCTGAATGCCACACTTACTTCATTCCCTTTTTCCTTCATTTTTTCCCAATTCGCTTTCTTCGGAGTTTTATGCCCCTCTCCCTGAACACTTCTTTTCTTGGTATCTGCCCATTTTCTAATGAAGATGAAGACAGGCACTTATATCAATAGACATCTTAAATGTTTTTTATTTATGAATGAGTGACTATTTGAGATACATTATACTGTTCTGCCTGACCATATAGTGAAATAAATTATTTGAAGAAAGTGTGGATCAGAAGAACTCCAAGGTAATCATCCTCAAATTCAGGCCTACTGTACCATATCAGGGCTTCCCTGGTGCCTCAGACAGTAAACAATCTGCCTGCAATGCAGGAGACCCAGGTTCAATCCCTGGGTTAGGAAGATACCCTGGAGAAGGGAACAGCTACCCATTCCAGAATTCCATGAACAGAGAAGCCTAGTGGGCTACATACCATCCATGGAGTTGCAAAGAGTGGGACATGACTGAGAGAGTAACACTTTCATTTTTTTTCTACCATATCAGAGCAAAATCTAACATGTGATCTTTCAGCATGGGAACCTACCTTGCCTCTAGCTGACTTGATAATTTGGCCTTAGCTTTCTCAGCTATGAAACTGGGAAGTTGATCCATGAAGTCCTGTCCTATGCTAACCCTTTGATCCTAAATAAAACTAAAAGGTAAAATTACTCAACTGTCATATATTACCTTTTTTTGCCTTTTTTTTTTTTTTAATCATTTTCAGGCATTTAAAATGTAGGTGTAGGAACTTCCTTGGTAGTCCAGTGGTTAAGACTCTGCCTTCCAATGTAGAGGATCCCTGGTCTGGGAACTAAATTCCATCCCAGCAGGTCAGCTAAGCCCATGGCCCCAATGAAAGATCCTGCATGCATCAGGATTATAACTAAAACTCGACACAGCCAAATAAATAAATGTTTTAAAAATAAAATGTAGATGTATACATGAACCTAAGTAGAACTATAAATACACACAACACCAGATTATACACAATGTACTCATTAATGCCCATTGATGAACATGCATCTTCAAATTTCAGAACTTAGGCTGAATTAATATACCTCCAAAAGTGAAACCATTCAATTTCAAAATGCAATAGTATTTAAAAACTTTCATATTAATTGTTGGCAAATGTCCACTTTAATTGGCATGATCAGACCAAAAGGTTAAAAAAACTCATTATTCTAATTATAAAGCAATATGGCTTTTCGGTAAAATATCTGAAAAATGTATAAACAAGCATAAAGAAATACTGTGTATTTACTAAATTAGGATCTTAAATACAGTTTTACTTCCTCTTAGAGAGAACAAGAGCATTTTCCTGTATTTTAAAATATTTTCCAGACATGAGTTAATGACAGAATGATGCTGCAAATGATGGACCTACTGTTGCTTTAAAACTAGGATTTATCATATTTTTAGAGCTATGTAGAGCAATATGTGAATATTTGGGGTAATTATGAAATAACCAGTAGTTAAAATTTCAGTAGTCAAAAGCAGGTTTTTAAAAAGCATGTATATGCTCTTATCCCCCATTATGAAGTAGCAAAGCTTTTGAAAAACCAACTTCTCTGAGGTAAAATTTGCACACTAAAACACACTCATTTTAAGTGTACCACTAAGTGTACAGTTCCATGACTTCTGCACATGTGTACACCTGTAGAAGAGCAACCATTATCAAGATACAGAAGATGTCCATCACCCCCCCAAAGTTCCCTCTTAACCTTCTGCCATCAATTTCCTCTTCCTACCCCCAGGCAATCTTTGATCTGCCTTCTGTCACTAGGATTAATCATGCTTTTCTAGAACTTCATATAAACAAAATAAAACTGATTTATTTGTGCCTGGCTTCTTTGCTCAGCATATTCTTAACAGACATTTATCCATGTTGTTGCATATACTTCAAACTTTCCTTTGTTGCTGAGGAATATTTCATTGTATGGATGGATACAGTACAATTTGTTTATCCATGGATTACTTCCAGTTTTCCTTTTAACTATAAATCTTATGGATTTTTCCCATCATTTTAAAGTTTGGCTATAACATGCACATATCCCAATTTATTTAAATGTTTTACCTCTGTTGGACATGCAAGCATTTTAGCATGTTTTAAAATAATAACAAACACTGTTATAAATATCTTCATAAACTCAAATATTAACAGAATCTGATCTGGGAATTGGATTCTTTTAATCTTTTAATGGTTTGGAAATATTTTCACTTTTTTTTTAGATTTCAAGGGTACAAAAAAGAAGTTTGACATCTGCCTGCTTCTTTTTCTTTTAAAAAATCTTTTAAAAGTATGATCTTTTTAAACTATATATAAAATTTTATATGATTATAAATTTATGCAAGTTCAAATAGGTCTCTGGGATATGTATGGGACATGATTCTTTTTTTAAAAAAAAGGTTCTTGGAACCTGCTTACCATTGAAAACTTTCTTTATTGAAGTATAACTGCTTTATAATGTTGTGTACTTTTTGCTGTACAATGAGGTGAATCAGCTCTATGTAAACCCTCCTTCCCCAGCCCGCTCTTCTAGTCATCACAGAGCACACAGCTGAGCTCCCTGCTGTAGGGCAGGTTCCCACTAGCTACCTATTTTACACAGGATGGAAGTTCCTAAAAAACTAAAAATAGAACTACCATACGACCCAGTAAATCCACTCTTGGGCATATAGCATGAGAAAATCGTAATTTAGAAAGACATGTACCCCAATGTTCATTGCAGCATTATCTACAATAGCCAGGACATAACAGCTACTTAAATGCCCACTGAGAGATGAATGGATAAAGAAGATGTACATATACATAAGGGAATATTACTCAGCCATGAAACAGAACAAAACTGAGTCATTTGTAGAGATATGAATGGGTGTAAAATCTGTCTTACAGTGTAAAGTAAGTCAGAAAGAGAAAAACAGTGTACATTAACACACATCTCAAATCAAGAAAAATGGTGTAGATGAACCAATTCGCAGGGCAGAAATAGAGAGGCAGACAGAGAACAGATATGTGGACATGGGGTCTGGGAAGGGGAGCATGAGATGAACTGGGAGACTCAGTTCAGTTCAGTTCAGTCGCTCAGTCATGTCTGACTCTTTGCGACCCCAGGAATCGCAGCACGCCAGGCCTCCCTGTCCATCACCAACTCCCGGAGTTCACTCAGATTCACGTCCATCGAGTCAGTGATGCCATCCAGCCATCTCATCCTCTGTCGTCCCCTTCTCCTCCTGCCCCCAATCCCTCCCAGCATCAGAGTCTTTTCCAATGAGTCAACTCTTCACATGAGGTGGCCAAAGTACTGGAGTTTCAGCTTCAGCATCATTCCTTCCAAAGAAATCCCAGGGCTGATCTCCTTCAGAATGGACTGGTTGGATCTCCCTGCAGTCCAAGGGACTCTCAAGAGTCTTCTCAAACACCACAGTTCAAAAGCATCAATTCTTCAGCGTTCAGCTTTCTTCACAGTCTGACTCACATCCATAAATGACTGCTGGAAAAACCATAGCCTTGACTAGATGGACCTTTGTTGGCAAAGTAATATCTCTGCTTTTCAATATGCTATCTACGTTGGTCATAACTTTCCTTCCAAGGAGTAAGCGTCTTTTAATTTCATGGCTGCAGTCACCATCTGCAGTGATTTTGGAGCCCCCAAAATAAAGTCTGACACTATTTTCACTGTTTCCCCATCTATTTCCCATGAAGTGATGGGACCGGATGCCATGATCTTCGCTTTCTGAATGTTGAGCTTTAAGCCAACTTTCTCAGTCTCCTCTTTCACTTTCATCAAGAGGCTTTTTAGTTACTCTTCACTTTCTGCCATAAGGGTAATGTCATCTGCATATCTGAAGTTATTGATATTTCTTCCAGCAATCTTGATTCCAGCTTGTGTTTCTTCCAGTCCAGCATTTCTCATGATGTATTCTGCATATAAGTTAAATAAGCAGGGTGACAATATACAGCCTTGACGCACTCCTTTTCCTATTTGGAACCAGTCAGTTGTTCCATGTCCAGTTCTAACTGTTGCTTCCTGACCTGCATACAGATTTCTCAAGAGGCAGGTCAGGTGGTCTGGTATTCCCATCTCTCTCAGAATTTTCCACAGTTTATTGTGATCCACACAGTCAAAGGCTTTGGCATAGTCAATAAAGCAGAAATAGATGTTTTTCTGGAACTCTCTTACATATATACACTCTCCATTTTAAATCTGAAAATTCAAATATGATAGCTCAGAAGTTTTTTAAAAATCTCTTTACTGTTTTTTTCTTCTAAAACTGCTTTGAGCCTGCATATTATTCTCATATTGGACTTCCTCGATGTGCTTTAATATTTTTAAATATTTTCATTCATGATTTCCATACCTTTGTATTCATTCTTTATACTACCAATATGCTCTCTATTGATTGAATGGTCTATGCTGTTTTTGAAAGTGAGCATTTTATAATTTTTATGTGGTTTAAAAAAAAAAAATCTCAAGCCAAATTTCCAGGAACTCTTCTATGCCCTCCAGTGCCATGCTCTTAAGGTTTCTTATTTCATATAAATTTGTGTATCCATATATATATATATATATATATATATATATATATATACACACACACATGTATCAACTTTTAAAGTTTTTCCTTCAAATCCTTTTTTAAAGCTACTACATTTCTTTAAATGGCTTGATATCACTCTTTATCTTTGAATGTTAATTGAGTAGGTCCTCCTAAGCACCTGAATATTTTAAGGCAGAATTTCTTTTGCAGTAGTGAACCAGTAGGCAAGCATTATTTGGGCAGTTGGTTGAACTGTATGAGGAGAAAGCTCTTTCTTCTCAAAAGTAAACTGGGAAAGGCTATTCTGACCCTCTGGCTGCAATGCAAAACCAGCCCCTTTCAGAGCTGTATACAACAACCAGGCAGGAGTAGGTGCCTCGTCCATCACCAGCTGCCCATTCCCACTCCAGAGCTCTGTGTCCAGCCTCATCTGCAGAATTAAGCATCTTTCAATTCCAAGAATCCTTCATGCCATCTCCAACTCAGCAAGCACTGACATACACCTGTATCTTGTTTTATTAGAACTCAACACCCTGTCTATCTGTGATTTCCTCTAGATTACAACCATTCACCCAGTTATTTAAACATTGTGCTCTTTGGCAGAATATTGAGACCAGGTAGACCCCTATTGGACCAAGAGATGAAGTTTCTCAAAAACCAGGGATTAAATGTTTGGATTTTAACTTAAGGGCAACAGGAATCCACTGAATTTTAAACAGGTGAATGAATGTGATTAAATCTGTAGTTTAAGAAGAAATAATCTAGCTTCAGTCTGCTCATATCCCTGGGGGCAGGAAGAGTGGCTATAATGGAGACTATAAGAGCCTCGATTAGGGCAGAAATGAAGGCTTAAATACAAATACAGCTGAGTGGAGATTTAGGTGTACAATCAGTGGTACCTGGTGGTAGACTGGTTATTGGGGCTGACGGAAAAGGAGACGTTGACCAGGTTTTTTGGTGAACCTGGTGGATGATTAACTCTACAATGATGCATAAAACACAGTGGAACATATTTATTTTGGAAATGATGTATCCTTGCATCATCTAATACCCATGTAGCAGTATATTTATAAATTCCTAGAGAAGGACTGACTAAAGAGTGTGAGCAATTGAATTTTGATACATATGGCTACAGTGTTCTTTAAAACTGATTTGGGGGTGGGGGTTAACTAACACATGAAAAATGTCTTGCTGTCGGTTTGATTTTTACTTTTAAAAAAATGTTTGAGAGTAAGAATGAACCTCTTCTAAATGTTTGGAAGACTAGAAGACAGTTATCTATTAATCTCCCTGCTCAATTTTCTATTGGTGATTTTTTTTTCCTTATAATTTTTAAAACCTTTTTATCTAGTGAGGAGATCAGGTCTCTGTGGCCAAACCATTGCAAATATTTTTATCAGTTATCTATAGAATATTTTGTTATCTACAGAATGTTTTAATTCTTATGTAATCAAATTGCTCAATTTTTTCTTCTATGATTTCCTAGTTTTCAAATAATGCTTAGGAAGTCTTTATTCCATACTTATTTAAATGTCATGCTCTCATTCTTTTACCTAGTATTTTCATAGTTGTATCTTTAAACTTATTTAATTCATATACAACTGATTTTGATGAAAGGAGATAAGACTTCACAGATGCCTACTCATGACCCTAAAACATTCACTGAATAACCCATAAGTTCCTCCTTTATTATTTTAAAATAATACTTTTTTAAAGCCATGAATTAAATTTCTGCATGTATATCTCTATTTTTGAAATCTCCATTCTGATCCATTGAACCTATCTATTTTGGTGTTGATCAAAACTGTTTCAGTTACTGTGATGTTATATTTATTATCCATTGAGGCTTATTCCATTCACCACTCTTAAGAAACCTATATGTAGGTCAGGAAGCAACAGTTAGAACAGTACATGGAACAACAGACTGGTGCCAAATAGGAAAAGGAGTACGTCAAGGCTGTATATTATCACCCTGCCTATTTAACTTATATGCAGACTACATCATGAGAAACACTGGGCTGGAAGAACCACAAGCTGGAATCAAGATTGCCGAGAGAAATATCAATAACTTCAGATAGGCAGATGACACCACCTTTATGGCAGAAAGTAAAGAGGAACTAAAAAGCCTCTTGATGAAAGTGAAAGAGGAGACTGAGAAAGTTGGCTTAAAGCTCAACATTCAAAAACTAAGATCATGGCATCTGGTCCCATCACTTCCTGCCAGATAGATGGGGAAACAGTGGAAACAATGTCAGACTTTATTTTGGGGGGCTCCAAAATCACTGCAGATGGTGACTGCACCCATGAAATTAAAAGACGCTTACTCCTTGGAAGGAAAGTTATGACCAATGTAGATAGCATATTGAAAAGCAGAGATATTACTTTGCCAACAAAGGTCCATCTAGTCAAGGCTATGGTTTTTCCAGTAGTCATTTATGGATGTGAGAGTTGGACTGTGAAAAAAGCTGAACGCTGAAGAATGGATGCTTTTGAACTGTGGTGCTGGAGAAGACTCTTGCGAGTCTCTTGGACTGCAAGGAGAGCCAACCAGTCCATCCTAAAGGAGATCAGTCCTGGGTGTTCATTGGAAGGACTGATGCTGAAGCTGAAACTCCAATATTTTGGCCACCTCATGTGAAGAGTTGACTCATTGGAAAAGACTCTGATGCTGGGAGGGATTGGGGGCAGGAGGAGAAGGGGACGACAGAGGATGAGATGGTTGGATGGCATCACTGACTCGATGGACATGGGTTTGGGTGAACTCTGGGAGTTGGTGATGGACAGGGAGGCCTGGTGTGCCGTGATTCATGGGGTTGCAGAGAGTCAGACACGACTGAGCAACTGAACTGACTGAACTCTTTTTTTTTAATTGATAGTCTTACTTGGTTATTTTCTAAATAGACTATAACTAGACTGTTTTGAAAAAAAATTTGATATTTATATTAAGTGAAAGTGAAAGTTGCTCAGTCCTGTCCAACTCCTTGGGACCCTATGGACTATTATAGTCCATGGAATTTTCCAGGCCAGAATACTGGAGTGGGTAGCCAGTTTCCTTCTCCAGGGGATCTTCCCAACCCCGGGATCTGATCCAGATCTCCCACATTGTAAGCAGATTCTTTACCACCTGAATCGCCAGTTTAATTTCCAGATTGATAGATTAATTTGGGGGGAAATTCTTACCTTTATTATGTTTAATTTTCTTAGTCAAGAGAATCTCTATTCACTTATTTGTGTCTTCTCCTTTGTGTATAAAATTGATAACTTTCTGATTTTTATTTGCATGAGAAAAAACTATTGTTTAGTCACCTCTAGTTAAGAGCTTTATAGGTGACTGTCTTTGACTTTCCACATATAAAAGCATATCATTTGCAAATGATAATTTTCTTTCCAATTTTTAGGATGTTTTTCCTCTTTCTCTTATCTAATTGCATAGGCCAGTAACTCCAGAACAGTATCAAATAATAGTGATGACAGTATGCAGTCTTGTTTTGTTTTCTCTGACTTTACTGGAAATGTTTTAGGTGTTTAACAAATAAAAGCTTTACCAGCTTTCGGCAGAAAAAAGCCATACACTGTTTCTGTACTTTCCAGTTGTCCTAGGTTTTCCTCGTTAGCTTTCGTCTAAAATCTTCAAAGTTGGAAACTCCGTCCATTCGTGTAAAGATAAATTACAAAGTTTGGGCAGTATCCATTACTCCAAAGGAAAAACTGTGGAGTGCGGACAGTCAGAGCAAAAGGTTAGAAGTTCCTTTAGGACAGGGCCAAGCTCTGAGAGTCACTCTATAGAAGGAAGAACCGGAGCGTGGGGAGGAGTCGGGGCCACCCCCGCCCCCAGCCTCGCGTAGGTGCCACCCGCGGAGATGAAATGTGAGCCCGGGTGGCCGAAGACGCTGGATCCGCTGCTCAGCCTGCCGCCAGACCGCCCCGGGGACAGACAAAGAGACCTCGGCCACAACGCAGCCCCGCGCGGCCGCCCGGGCTCCCCGCGAAAGCTCCCAGCGCGATGGCCGGGTCACCGCGCCACTCCGCCATTCAGAGCGCTACCCGCTCCATCTGAGCGCCCTCCGGCGCCCCCATCCTCTCCCGGTGCTGGGCTCGCCCTTGGCTTCTCTACAGACCGGTTCTGCCTGTCCTTCTGTCCTGGCGCGCCACCTCCGGCCACCGGTTTGGATGGACGCGCGGAGGGTGCCCGGGTGTCCAGGGGTCTTGCTTCCGAAGTTGGTCCTACTCTTTGTCTGCGCAGGTCGGTGACCTAGGGCGGCGGGAGCGGGGGAACTGGGGCTCCGGGCGGCGCTGGGGTCACTGTCCCGGCAGCGCGGGTTGAGCGGGACGCGGTGGGAGGTCAGAGGCTGGGTGGTCCCTGCCGGCAGGAGAGAACCCCGCGCGCGCCCGCCCGGGGCTCGACCTCCACGCGGTTCTGTTTTGTCCCTTTCCTTCCACGTGTCCTTTTCTCTCTCTCTCTCTTTTCCTTTCTCTCCGTGGAACAACTATTAATAACCTCAACCCCACATTTAAGGGATTTTCTTTTTATTTTCTGGATAGGGTGAGAGTGGAGACTGAGCGGTGGAAGGAAAGCATTTTTTTTTTTTTTTTTCTTTAAGCACCTGAAGTTCAGAGATATCACTAAGATTTTCAGATAAACTGGAGACTTTTCAGTAAAGGCTACCGCTGCCTTATTCCACCTTCACATGCTGAATATTCCAGATTTTTCTTTTCAGAAACCAACCCCAAAAAGCCATAGACTGGTGTTTTCATTCTTTAGAGGATGATTATCAAGTGTGGTGAACAGGGCAACTGGAAGCTTTGAGTTGAAATATACGGTTTTCAAGAGGCATAAATTCACCCAGCGTCTAATTTGTTTTTGCTGAGCTTGTTAAGCCCTTGTTTATAGATGAAGAGTATCTCATTTCCTTCATCCTAATTTTTCTTGGCTAGAATTGCTAGCTAATATTTGATGTACCAAAGCGGTTTTCTTTTTTTTGCGACTGATGTCAAGCCCAAAATGGTCTTTCCTTAGTTATTAACTTAGTATAAAGTTAATTGCACATGCAGTTTTCCATCTGCTTCATATTTTTATATGAACAGGATAAAAGCAGAGTTTTTGTAAAATTTTTCATGTCTCTGACTTCCTATAATAAAAGCCACAGACTTACCTATGACCTTGCAATACTAAATTTATATATAGTACTGTGATTTACCTTTTCATATTTGCAAAAACAATGGCACCCGAAATGAAGATGGTCTTCAGTATTCTTACCTGAACGTCAACAGAATTGAATTTCTCATTCAGCCTTGGGAGAAATGAGTCACAATGATAACTCCTATAGAAATTTACACTCTATTTTTAAAAATGTAAATTAGTGGTCATCTGTGAGTTGTTTCAAAGATATTTTATTATAAGGAAAATGCTGACCTTCAAATACAGAATGCATAAAATAGGGAAAGTACTTTCTATTTAATGAGAGTCCACATCGTAATGTGTTTCCAGCACTTACTTCTTTTACTTAAGTCCTATAAAGTCTGCAGAATTTGAGAGTCTAACAGAATCAATTGCATTAATATCCATTTTATATTAAAATCTTTTCATTAAGTGCTTCGGAGCAGTGGCAATTCTTTTCACTTCCACTGTTTACCAAAAGAAAACAAAAATGAGAAAATAGAATACAGCTAAGTGAAATTTTAATACCTTCACTCATCTTCAACCACATCATTGAACAATTTTTCCTTGTTCTTTTGTCTATTTCATTCTCTTTGGTGAGCTGAAGCTTCTGATTTTCCTTCCCTTCCTCCTGTTGCCCCAGTGTTAAGTGCACACCCCACCCCACCCCAACCCCCAGGATTCAGGGAACCCAAGCACCCGGCCAGCAGGGAGCTTGATCAGTGTAGAAGTTTTTACTCCATTCATTCCTTCTCTCCATCTGCATCCCTCCTCAGTACATTACAAAGTCATAACTCACCAGTGCTAGGTCAGCTTATCACCTTTGATAAGAAATGATTAGCTAATGCATTTTTGATATTAATTCCCGAGCTCTTTACTTCAGAGGCTTCTTTATGCTTGCAGCATTTACTCAGCTACTGTTTATTGAGTGAAGTATGCTGAGTGATGCCTAGAACAGAGGTCATACTTTGAGTCTTGTCTAGAAGATAAAGTGTCCCTGTTACTCGACATTATAGAAAGCTGTATGATGGAAGAGAGACAATGGTGTACTTTAGGTATTCAAAGGAGGAGACTTTACTGCTGACTTAAGAGTATATGCTCCGTAAAAATGATGTCTGTTTCATTTAGCATAATATTCTCAGAGACTAACAAAATGCCTGGCCCATAAGAGGAGTGCAATAAATATTTGCTCAGAGAATTTAAATTGAGGAGGTTTTTGGGTTTTTAGGCCTAAACCTTTGCAGAATAAGGAAGCTTTGGACATAAGAAGATGAAGTAGGATAATGTGTGAACAAAGGCAGAAATCATGAGAAGTGTAAAAACACAATACAGTTGGGTTGGAACTAAGAGATAAGGCTGGAAGTGAGGATTGGGATGAGATGGGGGAACACTACAGAAATAGAATTAATCCAGAAGTAAAGTGAAGTCAAGTCGCTCAGTCGTGTCCAACTCTGGGACCCCATGGACTGTAACCTACCAAGCTCCTCTGTCCATGGCATTTTCCAGGCAAGAATACTGGAGTGGGTTGCTATTTCCTTCTCCAGGAGATCTTCCCGACACAGGGACTGAACCCCTGTCTCCCGTATAGTAGGCAGACACTTTACTGTGTGAGCCACCAGGGAAGTCCAGAATTAATCCAGACACCCCGTTAAATGGATTGTCAGCTTTAACGGGACAAAAACCTGTCGATGCATTGTCCGTGTGTGTGTGTGTGTGTATGTGCGCGCATACACACATACTCAGTCCTGTCCACCTCTTTGCGACTCCATGGACTGTGTAGCCCGCCAGGCTCCACTGTGCATAGAGTTTTCCAGATAAGAAGACTGGAACGGGTTGCCGTTTCCTTCTCCAGGGTATCTTCCCGGCCCAGGAATCAGACCCATGTCTCTTAAGTCTCTGACATTGGCACGCGGATTCTTTATTGCTGAGCCACCTGGGAAGCAGTCGGTAACCTGAATTATTTTCCCCAAAGAAAATATATTAATACAGGATCCATTTGTTAGCAAAATAAAAGCAAGGTTTCTATACCTGAAGCATTGTGTTTGACTTTGGAGTCACTTTTGGAAAGAAATCCAACGGAGTGTTTATATTATTATCTAACTCCCACTGCAGGCTACAAAGACAGGATTTGGCCAAGGTTTTAACCTTCCTGGCCTGTGCCAGTGATTTCTGTCCCCTCCCTTTCCTTCCTTTCTGATCCTTAGCTGTAGATTACAAGAGCCAATTCTGAGCAAGTGCTTGGAGCCAGATGCTTTCCTGTCCTACACATTCCCTGAGAAGGGAGTTGGGAGGCTTCTTCCAGATCCTGCCTTAAAGTCACTGAAGGAAATTGGAGCTGGCTAATTTTCAGGAATATTAACTTGAATATTAGTAGTAATATTATTCATCTTCTGAGGGCCATTGGGATGTTCCATGCTTTCGCAAGTGAGAAGTTGTCTCCGTTTTGTCCAAACTGTGATCTTTATGGGAATATTTTCAAATGAACTGGAGAAAGCAACTAACCTCTCAAAAGAAGTTTGAGGTGTGATTGACTTCCAGGTTTGGAAATGTGATTGTGAGTGTATTTGTCATGCTAGTAAAACTTCCCTTTTCAGTTATTTCAGATCCCTGGGTCTGGAGGATCCCTGGAGAAGGAAATGGCATCCCATTCCAGTATTCTTGCCTGGAGAATTCCATGGACAGGAGAGCCTGGCGGGCTACAGTCCATGGGGTCACAAAGAGTCAGACATGACTGAGCAATTAACACACACTTTCAGTTGTTTAATTCTGGGAAGCAGACAAAAGTGCTGGAAAATGCCATAAAAATAATAAACAGTGTGTGACAGGATCTAAGTATTTGCTGCAGGTATAATCCAGCTTCTTGGCAACAAGACTTGGGGCTTGGTTTCCTGAAACGTTGGCTCAAAATATTTTGATAACACTGTGTCCTTATAATAATAGTAATTGAATCTTTGATAATCATGGAGAGCTTAATAAGATGTCACTGTCTTGGGTGTCGTTCAAAAAGGATCCCGTGAAGCTACTGAAACATTACTTGTCCTGCTCCACCAGAGTAAGGCGGTATGTCAGCTCTCCCACTCTCTGAATGGCTTTTAGGTGCACAAAGCAGAACATCCCAGCTAAGTGCTTGAGATAACTGAGCAGTCTAAATATTTGAATTAAATAATACTGAAAATGAGAGCTATGGAAATTCCCTGGGAAAATGGTAAAATAAATTGCAAAAGCATACACAGCATATTAATGCAAAAAGCATTAATGTCAATAAATCATTAGATCATGTTTCTGTCTTCAAAATTTTAAAGTGGATTTAAGTAGAGTTACTGAATCTTACAAAGGTAATTATTTTCCCTTTTCATGCCTTCTTACCACATCCTTGAAGAAAACATTAAGGTTTTTTCATTTATGAAGTAGAAATAAAATTGAGGGAAAGAAAACATGAACTTTTCACTTGTTCCATAAAGGTCATACATTATTGATAGAGGTGAATGAACTTTGCTAGTTTTGTGATCACATCAATTTGTAGGGAGGTGATTTAAAAGCCAAATCTATATTTTCCTCTCTAGACAAATCAATTACATGGACCTGCAGGCATAAATATAACATTTACACTTTTATATTATGACTTTGACAGGAAAACAAAAGTCTTATACAATTTTGATAAGAATTATTGCCTTCGGAGATTGAGTTGGAAATGACCAATTTTGTGATTCTTCACTGTGTAACTCAAATTATCAGACTATACTTACACGTTTTCTTACATGTACCTGAAACTCACATATCCATTATAATTTATACCACTGATTATAACTGATTGTAACTAAAAGATAGGGCTTCCCAGGTGGTGCTAGTGGTCAAGAATCCACTTGCCAATGCAGGAGACATAAGAAACTCAGTATTGATTCCTGGGTCGGGAAATCCCCTGGAGAAGGAAATGGCAGCCCACTCCAGTATTCTTGCCTGGAGAATCCCATGGGCAGAGAAGCCTGGTGGGCTACAGTCCATGGGGTTGCAAAGAGTTGGACATAACTAAAAGATAGCCTTCACTTGTTAAACAGAAATCATTTAGATGAAATATAGAAATTTTTTGACAGGTAGAGTGACTTTTATTCAACATTTGGTATAATTTTCCTTGCCAAAAACATAGAAAAAAAGACAATAATTTGGTTTTGTCAGCTTCGGTATGTCCCTTTTTAATCAGAAAATTCTTTCTCCCTTCACATAGTGCTGTTTCATAGCTTGTTGATTCTTAAATCTGACATTAAATAAACCCTTAATTATTCACCAGTTAATTATCTATAGGAACTTTTTCCCACAGCTGATTCCAAATGGATTGATAGGCTATGCAGACTCATATGTGTTACCTTATGTATGCATGCTGCAATTATGGAGACAAAAATGGTAGAGAAAAGCATATAATGCACTGTCATGAAAAACATTCATTATTTAAAAATGATTTCCAGTTGTTACTATTCATGTCAACATTTTCCATCAAATATATTTAGGATTAACACTCTGAAGTCAAAATACTCTATCATTTAAAATTTATTGTAAGAACTCTGTTGACAAATTGAATGTCTGATTGTTTGGATCATTCATTCCTCCCTTCCTGGTCTCTTTCAACCCACTCTGACTGCCCATTATGGTGCTTGATGCAGGAGATTCCAAGAATGGTCTTTGCCTTTTCTAGATTTATGTTTGATAAAGAAGAACAGAGCTTCCCAGGTGACTCAGTGGTAAAAAAATCTACCCGCCAATACAGGAGACTTGGGTTTGATCCCTGAGTCAGGAAGATCCTCTGGAGAAGGAAATGGCAACCTCCTCCAGTATTCTTGCCTGGGGAATCCCAGGGACAGAGGAGCCTGGCAGGCTCCGGTCCATGGGGTCACAAAGACTCAGACATGACTTAGCAATTAAAGAACAACAAGGAAGCAAGACTAGTCCAAATGTTTACAAATGTTTTAGAATTCTGAGCACTTTGAAAATCTAAATGCACTAAAGAGTGGTCATTGATCAATTAAGATGCAAAATAAAGTAATTTTTTTGTAAAGCTGCGATTTTAGAATAGTAACTATGTGGATGTGGTTTTTATTTTGTAGAGGATTGCCTTGCTCAGTGTGGCAAAGACTGCAAATCTTACTGCTGTGATGGAACCACACCTTACTGTTGCTCCTACTATGCCTATATTGGGAATATTCTTTCGTGAGTATTAATCACATTTGGCAATATTGATACTCTTTCCTTTGCCCAGTTATGTTTTCAAAAAGTGCTAAGTTATAGTTTTGAGTAGGAAATTTTAAGATTTGTTGTTGATATAAAATCCTTACTGGAGATTCTAAACACGCATGACAGTCTAATGTGTCATTTTTTTTCACTAAATGTGTAAATTAATATACAACATAAATTGCTTTTATTAGACATTTAAAATATATTCTTTTATTGCTTAGTTTGTATTTATGATAATAGTAATAATAATGTCCTAAGTAGACCATATTCATAATATCCATCCCTTTTTTAATGTTGTAAATGATATATTTTTGTCTGCTTTGTTAAAATATTAGAATTTGTCATTTAATGATAGCCAGTTTATTTTGCCACCCATGTATTTGTCAGACTCATCCAGTAGATATCAGGGGAAAGAAACTTTATAAATAAAAAACAATTGAGACATGAAAGGTCAGTTTTTACCTAAGCAACTTCAGGCAACAAGATTAGAGCCTAAGAAAAGCTAGGTGGCAACAATGTAACCTGATAACCAACTACAAAATCAGTGAAACATAACGCAGAGAATATGTTAAGCATTTGTGTATAACTAATTAAGAATTTGTTTTAGAGATGCTTCTGGGTAAGGGAAATGGACAAGCAGAAGCTGCCTGCAGGGTTGTATGTCTGAGAACTGTGTAACTCTGTCCTTCTACACACACCTTCAAGTTGAGAAATAGAAGTCAGAGAATTAAGAACATATGAATTTCACCCATGGGTGACCATCACTCAAGGCTTTCAGGAGTCTGCTTCTGTCCTCCTTACTTTGTATTTTTCAAGTGACAATCAGGATGATTTGAAACTGTTTTGTTGTGACTTAGTCTGTGTTCTATGAAGGCTTGAGTAGAGCCAGGAAAGATCCCTCACTGAGTGATACATGCCTGACCATTTTAGGCATCTGTCCATTGAGAAGGTCTGTAAATCATCCTGTTTCCTGAGAACAGAAAACCCGGCGTAGCATACACTTTCTAGACGCAGAGTGGGGTTGATCTTAGAGGTTATGTCTCGCTGAATAAGGCCAGAAAGAATCAGAGTTCAGGATATTTTTGAAGATTGTCATGGTGATGGAAGAAATGCCAGGTTGTCATAAATACTGATGAATAGAATTTTAACATTCTTTGAGATACATATAAATTCTAAATAAAATGGTTTTCCTCATTGAAGACTTGGTAGAAAAACGTTAAGTCCCCTTACATTTAGAGAACAATAAGAATCAGTTACCTTTGCCAACAAAGGTCCGTCTAGTCAAGGCTATGGTTTTTCCAGTGGTCATGTATGGATGTGAGAGTTGAACTGTGAAGAAGGCTGAGCGCCGAAGAATTGATGCTTTTGAACTGTGGTGCTGGAGAAGACTCTTGAGAGTCCCTTGGACTGCAAGGAGATCCAACCAGTCCATTCTGAAGGAGATCAGCCCTGGGATTTCTTTGGAAGGAATGACGCTAAAGCTGAAACTCCAGTACTTTGGCCACCTCATGTGAAGAGTTGACTCATTGGAAAAGACTCTGATGCTGGGAGGGATTGGGGGCAGGAGGAGAAGGGGATGACAGAGGATGAGATGGCTGGATGGCATCACGGACTCGATGGACGTGAGTCTGAGTGAACTCCAGGAGTTGGTGATGGACAGGGAGGCCTGGCGTGCTGCGATTCCTGGGGTCGCAAAGAGTCGGACACGACTGAGTGACTGAAATGAACTGAACTGAACTGAACTGAAGAATACCTTAAGTAAAAAGACAAATAATGATGTTTCACATTTGTATATCATTTCTTGCTTTTAAAATAAAGTACTTGATTACTAAATTCAAATTTTATTTGTGGGTTGTCTTCACACTCCCGAGGCTGCTTGTTCCAGGCAGATGTGTGAGTGGGCCTCATAGGTGGTATAGGTTTGAGCAACCTGGGATCAGAATGCCTCTGTGACTCTTTGGTTCTCTGGCACCTGGCCCAGGTCTCTGCCCACTAACTGCATCATGGCATGCATTGTGCTCCTATTTCTCACCTCTTAGATACCGCCACCCTGATCAATATATATAGAAGACATTAATACTTATAATCAAAGTGCTTAAATATTTTTAAATTTACCATTGGGCTTTACATGTTTTATATCTACAATCAGATTGTTCTTTTTTTTTTTTAAATGGTACCTGTCCTTTGAACTGATTTCATCACTTGGTTAAGAATTCATTGAGTTATATATTTATCTAGGTTTTTAGGGCCATGTACTTGTTATGTTTAAAAAACAGAATTGTGTTCTGTAGATGGCGGAAATAAACACAGATGGCATAATATTTCAGGCAGTTAAACTGAATTTTCTCTTTAAAATAGAAGCCACCAAGTAATTCCCTTGCTAAACAATTCTTAGAGAAAAAAAGAGCTTTAAAGTGTTTTCCCCACTGGATAAAAAATACATTTTCAGGATTTCCAGTTATTGTTTAAGATTTGAAAAAGTTGACTCCACCCAAAGCTTTCCTTTTTTTTTTTTTTTTTTGAATTAGGGTGAGGGGAATAGAAAAAGAGCAAATAATTCCGAGAATGCTTACAGAAGTTCTTTCATGCACATGTTTTCAAATATTACTATTTTGGAACTCGTAAACTCTGCTTCCTCTCTTGCAAGCATCTAGGCACACTCTTCTTTTTCTTTAATTTAAATTTATTTATTTTAATTGGAGGCTAATTACTTTACAATATTGTGTTGGTTTTGCCATACATCAACGTGAATCCACCACGGGTGTACACGTGTTCCCAATACTGAACCCCCCTCCCACCTCCCTCCTCATACCATCCCTCTGGGTCATCCCAGTAGGCACACTCTTAGTAAAATCATTTTAATCATCCTAACAGAAAATTTAATCTTCGTGGTCATCAGTAAGGTAATAGGGAAGAAAGCAGTAAACATACTGGAACGTTATGTATCCTAAATGAATAATTTTATAAATTGGTTTTAATTTGGTTTCTAGTCTTATTTATTTTTAAAATAAAAAATGTCTTGGCTTAGTTTAAAATGAGCTAAAGAGAATATAAACTACAATTTGGGTCATTGCAGACTCTGTATAAATTGGTAAGGTCAGGCACACTTGATCCTTCTTGCTGAGACCTCTCTTCAAAATAATCAAAGTAGAGATATTTAGCCCTTAATTCTGCTTATTTCAGCTACCCTTTCTAAACTTTTAAAAATTAACCATTAAGAATTGTTTTCAAATAGATCCCAAAAGCTAGCATTCAATTTACCTTTTAGTTTGAAAGTATTATTTGACTCCGATCTCTCCCTTTTACATATTTTATATTCTAAATATGAGTTAATTTTGACAAATAAATTCAGATCTACCCCCTTTTTCAGTTAGAAAATTTTAAATTCACATCTTGTGAAAACAATTTAAAAATTAAACTTTAAAAAATACTTTTAACAATCAAGATATAATTGATATGTAACATTATATTGATTTCAGATGTACAACATAATGATTTAATATTTGTATATACTGCAAAATGATCACTACAATAAGTCTATTTGATGTAAATCTATTAAAAATGGCATGCCTACTTTTGCTCATTATGGTCACAGATATTCACTTCCATATAGAAAAGTAACAATGTTAGTTTTTAGAATTTAAGGATAATTTTTCCAAAAGTCAACATTATATGCAATCAATTATTTACAAATATATATTGAGTGTCTGTTACCATGGCAGCAAAGGATCCAAAGATGAATAAATGATGTTGCCTGACCTTTATGATCTTTCAGTCTAATAAGAGAAAAAGATGTAGACAAATAATTCTAATTCAGTGAATTAATCTATGAAGTGTTATTGAAGGGCTGAGAAGAGAGAAAGCAATTAAGTGTGTGTATGTGTGTGTGTCTAGAAAGAGATGAGGCTTTAGAAAAAGCCTCATAAATATGAAATTTGAACAGTTTTAAAGAAAGTAGATTTTTATATAAGTGAACAGTGAAGAAAAGGAAGTGGATTCCAGACAGAGTCTCTGCTATAAACACAGAGATTTAATAAAGGAAATGATCAGTTTGGGAAAAACCATGTTGGTCAGTGTTGCTAGAAAAGGAAGGTTAAACTTTAGGTAAGACAAAAGGTAGATACTTACTTTTATAGACTTTTATTGATAGATTACATAATCTTATTGGTCATGTCTAACAAAACTAAAATAAAATAATTCAGTATATTTCTGGAAATAAGATAGCTGGTTTCATGTAGAAAGGACACATTCTTAGATCTCACTAAGTGAAAGTGTTAGTTGCTCAGTTGTGTCTGACTCTTTGTGACCCCATGGACTGTAGCCCATAGGGCTCCTCTGTCCACAGAGTTTTCCAGGCAAGAATACCGGAGTGAGTTGCCATTGCCTTCTCCAAGGGATCTTCATGACCCAGGGATTGAACCCAGGTTTCCAGCATTGCAAGCAGATTCTTTACCATCTGAGCCACCAGGGAAGCCCCTTAGATACCACTAAGATGAGGGACAAAGGTGAGAAGCCACCAAATGAAGATTATTTTTATTTATTCCATAGAGAAAAGATTTAGAGTGAACACTTTGAGATATTATACTTTTTAGTACCATTTATGATGGAATGTATGACTTGGGAACTATTGGTCCATTTTTGACATTTTTTAAAAATTTATTTATTTTTCACTGAAGGATAATTGCTTTACAGAACTTTGTTGTTTCCTGTCAAACCTCAGCATGAATCAGCCATCAGTTCAGTTCAGTCACTCAGTCGTGTCTGACTCTTTTGTGACCCCATGAATCGCAGCACGCCAGACCTCCCTGTTCATCACCATCTCCTGGAGTTCACTCAGACTCACATCCATCAAGTCCGTGATGCCATCCAGCCATCTCATCCTCAGTCGTCCCCTTCTCCTCTTGCCCCCAATCCCTCCCAGCATCAGAGTCTTTTCCAATGAGTAGACTCTTCTCATGAGCTGGCCAAAGTACTGGAGCTTCAGCTTTAGCATCATTCCTTCCAAAGAAATCCCAGGGACTTCCCTGGTGGTCTAGTGGTGAGGGCTCTGTGCTCCCAATGCAGGAGCCCTGGGTTCGATCCCAGGTCAGGGAACTAGAACCCACACACCACAACTAAAGATCCCACATACTGCAGCTAGGAGCTGGTGCAGCCAAATAAATTTAAAAAAGAAAGAAAGAAAGAAAGAAATCCCAGGGTTGATCTCCTTCAGAATGGACTGGTTGGATCTCCTTGCAGTCCAAGGGACTCTCAAGAGTCTTCTCCAACACCACAGTTCAAAAGCATCAATTCTTCGGCGCTCAGCCTTCTTCACAGTCCAACTCTCACATCCATACATGACCACAGGAAAAACCATGGCCTTGACTAGACAGAATCAGCCATAGGTATACAGATATCCCGTCCCCTTTGAACTTCCCTCCCATGTCCCTCCCCACCCCACCCCTCTAGGTTGATACAGAGCCCCTGTTTGAGTTTCCTGAGCCATACAGCAAATTCCCGTTGGCTACCTGTTTTACGTATGGTAATGTAAGTTTCCATGTTACTCTTTCCATGCATCTCAGCCTCTCCTCCCCTCTCCCCATGTCCATAAGTCTGTACTCTATGTCTGTTTCTCCACTGTTGCCCTGCAAATAAATTCTTCAGTACCATTTTTCTAGATTCTGTATATGTGGGTTATAATACAATATTCATCTTTCTCTTTCTAATTTACTTCACTCTATATAATAGGTTCTAGGTTCATCCACCTCTTTAGAACTGACTCAAATGTGTCCCTTTTTATGGCTGAGTAATATTCCATTGTGTATATGTACCACAACTTCTTTATCCTTTCATCTGTTGATGGACATCTAGGTTGCTTCCATGTTCTAGCTATTGTAAATAGTACTGCAATGAACAATGGGATACATGTGTCTCTCAATTTTAGTTTCCTCAGGGGATATGCCTAAGAGTCAGATTGCTGGGTCATATGGTGGTTTTATCCCTAGTTTTTTAAGGAATCACCATACCATCTTCCATAGTGGCTGTGTCAGTTTATATTCCCACAAACAGTGCAAAAGCATTCCCTTTTCTCCACACCCTCTCCAGCATATATTGTTTGTAGAGTTTTCGATGATGGCCATTCTGACTGGTGTGAGGTGATATCCCGTTATAGTTTTGACTTAATTTCTCTAATAATGAGTGATGTTGAGTATCTTTTCATGTGTTTGTTAGCCATCTGTATGTCATCTTTGGAGAGATGTCTGCTTAGGTCTTTTTCCCACTTTTTGATTGAGTTGTTTGTTTTTCTGGTATTCCATTGTATGAGCTGCTTGTATATTTTGGAAATTAATCTTTTGTCAGTTGATTCATTTGCTATTATTTTCTCCCATTCTGAGGATTGTCTTTTCACCTTGCTTATAGTGTCCTTTGCTGTACAAAAGCCTTTAAGTTTAATCAGGTTCCACTTGTTTACTTTTGTTTTTATTTCCATTACTTTAGGAGGTAGGTCATAGAGGGTCTTTCTTTGATTTATGTCATTGAGTGTTCTGCCTATGCTTTCCTCTAAGAGTTTTATAGTTTCTGGCCTTACATTTAGGTCTTTAATTCATTTTAAGTTTATCTTTGTGTATAGTGTTAGGAAGTGTTCTAATTTCATCCTTTTATGTGTAGCTGTCCAGTTTTCCCAGCACCATTTATTGAAGAGGCTATCTTTGAAAAATAAGGTACCTATAGGGGCATGGGTTTATTTCTGGGATTTCTATCTTGTTCCATTGGTCTATATTTCTGTTTTTGTGGCAGTACCATACTGTATTGATGACTGTAGCTTTGTAGTATAGTCTGAAGTCAGAAAGGTTGATTCTTCCAGTTCCATTCTTCTTTCTCAAGACTGCTTTGTCTATTCAGGGTCTTTTGTGTTTCCATATGAATTGTGAATTTTTTGTTCTGGTTCTGTGAAAAATGCCATTGGTAATTTGATAGGGAGCGCATTGAATCTGTAGATTGCCTTTGGTAGTATAGTCATTTTCACAATATTGATTCTCCCTACTCAGGAACATGGAACATCTCTCCATCTGTTTATGTCATCTTTGATTTCTTTCATTAGTGTCTTATAATTTTCTATGTACAGTTCTTTTGCCTCTGTAGGTAAGTTTATTCCTAGATATTTAATTCTTTTTGTTGCAATGGTAAATGGGATTAATTCCTTAATTTCTCTTTTTGATTTTTCATTGTTAGTACATAGAAATGCAAGTGATTTCTGTGTATTGATTTTGTATGCTGCAACTTTGCTAAATTCACTGATTAGCTCTAGTAACTTTCTGATACTATCTTTAGGCTTTTCTATGTACAATATCATGTCATCTGCAAACTGAGAGCTTTACTTCTTCTTTTCTAATCTGAATTCATTTTATTTCTGTAGCTAGGACTTCCAGAACTATGTTGAACAACAGTGGTAAGAGTGGACACCCTTGTCTTGTTCCTGATCTTAGGGGGAATGCTTTCAGTTTTTCACCATTGAGAGAAATGTTTGCTCTAGGCCATGTCAAGGCAGGTTCCTTTGATGTCCATTTTTGAAGTTTTAATCATAAATGGGTGCTGAATTTTGTCAAAGGCTTTTTCTGCATCTATTGAGATTATCATATGGTTTTTATCTTTAAATTTATTAATATGGTGTATCACATTGATTGATTTGTGTATATTGAAGAATCCTTGCATCCCTGGAATAAACCTAACTTGATCATAGTGTATGAGCCTTTTGACATGTTGCTGAATTCTGTTTGCTAAAATTTCGTTGAGGATTTTTGCATCTATGTTCATCAGTGATATTGGCCTGTAGTTTTCTTTTTTTGTGTGTTGTCTTTGTCTAGTTTTGGTATCGGGTTACAGTGGCTTTATAGAATGAGTTTGGAAGTGTTCCTTCCTCTGCAATTTTTTGAAAAAGTTTTAGAAGGACAGGCATTAGCTCTTCTCTAAATGTTCGATAGAATTCTCTTGTGACGCCATCTGGTCCTGGGTTTTTGTTTTTGGGGACATTTTTGATCACAGCTTCAATTTCAGTGCTTGTAATTGGGTTGTTCATGATTTCTAGTTCTTCCTGGTTCAGTCTTGGAAGAATGAACTTTTCTAAGAATCTGTCCATTTCTTTCAGATTATCTATTTTATTGCCATATAGTCATTCATAATAGTCTCCTATAATCCTTTGTATTTCTGCATTGTCTATTATAACCTCTCCTTTTTCATTTCTGATTTTGTTGATTTGTTTCTTCTGTCTTTCTTTCTTGATGAGTCTGGCTAAATGTTTGTCAATTTTGTTTGTCTTCTCAAAGAACCAGCTTTTAGTTTTATTAATTTTTACTATTGTTTCTTTCATTTCCTTTCCATTTATTTCTGCTCGGATCTTTTCTTGTTTCTTGATATATGATTGTATTGCTATAAACTTCCCTCTTAGGAGTCCTTTTGCTGAATCCCATACGTTCTGAGTTATTGTGTTTCATTGTTATTTGTTTCTAGAATTTTTTTAATTTTTCTTTTGGTTTCTTCAGTGACCTGTTGGCTCTTTGGAAAGGTGTTGTTTGATCTCCATGTGTTTGTGTTTCTTACAGTTTTTTTTTTCTTTTAATTGATATCTAGTCTCATAACATTGTGATTGGAGAAGATGCTTGAAACAATTTCAATTTTCTTAAATTTACTAAGGTTTGATTTGTGACCCAAGATGTGGTTTGTCCTGGAGAATGTTCCATGTGCACTCTAGAAGAAGGTGTATTATTCTTCATCTGGATGGAGTGTCCTGAAGATATCAATGAGATTCATTTCATCTAATGTATCATTTAAGATTTGTGTTTCCTTATTAATTTTCTGTTTTGATGATCTGTCCATTGGTGCGAGTGGGGTGTTAAAGTCTCCTACTATTACTGTGTTACTGTCAATTTCTCCTTTTATGTCTGTTAGTGTTTGTCTTATGTATTGAAGTGCTCCTATGTTGGGTGTCTAGATATTTACAATTGTTATGTCTTCCTCTTGGTAATCCATTGCTCATTATGTAGTATCCTTCTTTATCTCTTGCGATCTTCTTTATTTTAAGATCTATTTTGTCTGATACTAGGATTGCTACTACAGTTTTCTTTTGCTTCCCATTTGCCTGGAATGTATTTTTCCATCCTCTCACTTTCAGTCTATATGTGTCTTTAGGTCTGAAGTGGGTTTCTTGTAGACAACATATATATGGGTCTTCTTTTTGTATCCATTCAGCCAATTTGTGTCTTTTGGTTGGAACATTTAATCCATTTACATTTAAAGTAATGATCAATATATATATGTTCCCTTTGCCATTTTCTTAATTGTTTGGGGTTGATTTTGTAGATCCTTCTTCTCTTGTATTTCTTGACTATATAAGTCCCTTTAACATTTGTTGTAAAGCTGGTTTTGTGGTACTGAATTCTCTTAAATTTTGCTTGTCTGAAAAGCTGTTTATTTCTCCATCAGTTTTGAATGAGATCCTTGCTGGGTACAGTAATCTTGGTTGTAGATTTTTCCCTTTCAGTATTTTAAATATATCCTGCCATTCCCTTCTGGCCTGCAGAGTTTCTGCTGAAAGATCAGCTGTTAAGCATATGGGGTTTCCCTTGTATCTGTGTTTAGTCTTTGTTAGTTTGATCAGTATGTGTCTTGGCATGTTTCTGCTTGAGTTTATCCTGTATGGGACTCTCTGTGCCTCTTGGACTTGATTGACTATTTTTTTTTCCATGTTGGGGAAATTTTCAACTATAATCTCTGCAAAAATTTTCTCATACCCTTTCTTTTTCTCTTCTTCTTCTGAGACCTCTATAATTCAAATATTGGTGTGTTTGATATTGTCCCAGAGGTCTCTGAGACTGTCCTCAGTTCTTTTCATTCTTTTTACTTTATTCTGCTTTTCAGAAGTTATTTCCACCATTTTATCTTCCAGCCCACTGATTCGTTCTTCTGCTTCAGATATTCTGCTATTGATTCCTTCTAGAGTATTTTTAATCTCAGTAATTGTGTTGTTTGTCTCTGTATGTTTATTCTTTCATTCTTCTAAGTCTTTGTTAATTGAGTCTTGCATTTTCTCCATTTTGTTTTCAAGGTTTTTGATCATCTTTACTATCATTATTCTGAATTCTGTTTTAAATAGTTTGCCTATTTCCTCTTCATTTATTTGGACTTCTGTGTTTCTAGTTTGTTCCTTCATTTGTGTAATATTTCTCTGCTTTTTCTTTTTTCTTTTTTTTTTTTACTTATTGTGTTTGAGGTCTCCTTTTCCCTGGCTTCAGGGAAAGTTGAATTCTTTCCTTGAAGAAGGTTGATTTCTTTCTTCCTTTTGGTTTCTGCCCTTATAACGTTGGTCCAGTGGTTTGTGTAAGCTTCACACAAGGGTGAGATTTATGCTGAGTTTTTGTTTGTTTGTTTTTCCTCTGATGGGCAAGGCCAAGTGAGGTGGTAATCCTGTCTGCTGATGATTGGGTTTGTATTTTTGCTGTTTGTTGTTTAGATGAGGTGCCTACACAGGGTACTACTGGTGGTTGGGTGATGCTAGGTCTTGTATTCAGGTGGTTTCCTTTGTGTGAGTTCTCACCATTTGATACTCCCTAGGCTTAGTTCTCTGGTAGTCTAGGGTCTTGGAGTCAGTGCTCCCACTCCAAAGGAGCAGGGCTTGATCTCCTGGACAGGAACGCTGGTCCACTGGAAGGTGCAGTGGCTGGGAGCTGAAGCTTAGCAATTGTGGAGCAATCCCAGGACAAGCACTGCTGTTGACGGTTTTTGCATGGTTCTATATATTCTTTTCCATTAGTCAAGTACTCCTGTCCACTCTCAGCCAGTGTTCTGCATGCACTTCTGTACTTGAGGTGTATTCCTGATGTCTCCGTGGAGAGAGATGGTCTCCACATTCACCTACTCCTCCACCATCTTGTTCTCCCATTCCTACCTCCATTTTTGATCAGGGAATTAAGTACTTGACAATTAAAAACCTCACTTTGTTTCAAAAGGAGAACTGGCCCAATTTGCAAAGTAAACGATTTCTCTTCATACTTGACTCTCAAACATTTCATCCAGCCACTTTTCTCCATGGAAAATAAACATTCTGTGATGAATATGGAAAGCAGTGTTTCAGTTTTGCTGCTGATGAAATTGGACTGACATTTCCTGGATATAGAATCCAACATAAAGATGTTGTTTATTGAGTGTTCCTTAGAATTAGTAGAATTTGTAGGATCAGAGGATGCAAGTGAGTACCTAATTACTGTTAATAATGAGGCAGAGTAAAAGCAGGACTGTATTGAAAATAAAGGAAAACTGCTATGTAAGTAAGATGATAACTGTATGATATTGAACATAAACCAAACGACTGGGTTAGACAATGGTTTGGACATAGTGAGCCAGGTGATAAAAGATGGAGGAAGAACTAATAATGGAGATCCTGGTGGGATTCAGTTTCTTTTCTTCTCAAAATGTGAAAGATGTATTGCCCCAAGTTTTGCAAAGACAGCTAATAAATATCAAAGCTGTGGTGTTAGAGCCATGTTATGCATGAAAGCAAAACTGAGTTAAAAGATAGAGGTTTCACATTTCCAAATGGCATTTGAGGTCCTGTACTCATGAAGTAGCTGAGCATTCTGGAAAAAAAAAAAAAAAAAGTGAGGCTGTTCAAATAAGGACAGAAACATAATACAGCTTGAAACCCCTTTGTCATTGGCAAGAACATCATTTGAATTAAATGAATTCAAATGTACTGAGCACTTAGATATGAAAAAAAAAAAACACCTGTGAAAGGTACATACTGAGCACAAAGTCCGTAGGAGTCTTGTTTTTGTTTTAATAATGATAGAAAGCTAAATAACTAATATAATGTTAAAATAAATATAAACTTGATTTTAATGTTAACGAGGTGACTTTTGGAAAGCACTTGAGGGTAGGGGCTGGTTGTCAGGGAAACCAACCCTATGATTAGGGAGTTGGAACTTTGAGTCCCAAACTCTGAACTTGTGAGGAGGGAAGAGGGAATGGAGAATGAGCTCAGTATCAATGACCAGTGATTTAATCAATCATGCCTTTCTAATGAAACTTCCATGAGAATGCAAAAGAACAGGCTTTTTGGAGAGCTGCCAGGTCAGTGAACACGTGGAGATTTGCAGAGAATGTCATGTTAAAAAACCGGTTTTTTTTGTTTGTTTGTTTGTTTTTTTAGTTTAAGTAATTGGATTTTTTTTAATGTAGTAACAAATTATGTTTGGCTTTCCCAGGTGACACAGTAGTAAAGAATCTGCCTGCCAATGCAGGAAAACCAGGTTCAATCCCTTGGTCAAGAAGATCCCCTGGGGGAGGAAATGGCAACCCACTCCATCGTTCTTGCCTGGAAAACCCCTTGGATAGAGGAGCCTGGCGAGCTACAGTCCACAGGATCTCAAAGAATCAGATAAGACTGAGTACACACACAGGAAATAATGTTTGCTATAAGAAGGTAGCCATTGTTTCTCAGAAGGCATGTGTTATATGTTTTATGTAAGCATATTTTATGTATTATTAAGAGCAAATATAAATATGTAGATATCTAAAACTTTTTTGAGTCAACTCTATTCAATCATAATTGCCTATGTAAATTAAGCTTCAATGTGAAAAACTTTGTTCTTATGAAGGGCTACATGAAGTTTCTAGAACATGTTCCCAGCAATTTATTTTTATAATATGTACAGAGATATTCTGTCTTCTATACCAGGTACTAGAGGACATAGCTGTGAATCAAACACAGTTCCTGCTCCTGAATGGCTTATAAGCTACTGGGAAACATATTTTTTATGTGTGTGCATGCTCATGTCTGACTCTTTGCGACCCCATGGACTATAGTCCATCAGGCTCCTCTGTGCATAGGATTCTCCAGGCAAGAATACTGGAGTGGGTTGCCATTTCCTCCTCCAGGGGATCTTCCCAACCCAGAGATCAAACCCATGTCTTCTGGGGCTCCTGCATTGGCAGGCAATTCTTTACCCCTGTGCCACCTGGGAAGACGCTTGGAGAACATAGTTTTCAATTTAATAGGCTGTGGAAAGGACTCAACACAGTTAAATCAGAGAGGAGGAGTTTTTTGTCCAAATTTAGGGTGCTAAGAAGACTTCTTGAAGGAGAGTAATTATAAGATGATCTTTGAAGAAAACAGCAATCAATGAAATCCATCACTCAGAGTTAAAAAAAAAACTTCAACTACAAATAGGAAAATTTCCTAACCGAATAAAGATCTCGGGAAAAAAAAAAACCAACATAAAACCCTACCTCAGACATCATACTCGATTCTGTAATGTTATAACCCTTCCCTTTAAAGGCAACTGTAAGACAAGCTAACTGCAATCCCGTGGACTATAGCCTGCCAGGTTCCTCTGTCCATGGGACTCTCCAGGCAAGAATACTGGACTTCCTCCTCCAGGGGATCTTCCCGACTGATGGATCAAACTCCTGTCTCCTGCAGCTCCTGCACTGGCAGACAGATTCTTTATCTCTGAGCTACTGGGAAAGCCCAAGGTAGCATCTAACACCTCTCTATTCAGCATCCTGCTGTCTTGGTCAACAAGACAAATGAAAAAGAGATGATACAAATTGAAAAGGAAGGACCTAAATTGTTATTATTTCCAAGTGATGTGATTACCTATATTCCTCAGACCATAAAAGTGAATGAGAAAATTCATTAAGATGGCAGGATGTAAGATCAATGTATGAAAATTAGTGCATCCCTGTACATCAACAACACTCAGAAAATGTGATGTGTGTGTGTGTACACAAATCTCATTTATAACACCAAAGATTGAGTATCTACTAAGAAATCCACTAATTTACGCATGGCACTTATGGAGTAATATAAATATATAAAAGTTTCAAGAGATGAAAGGAAGACCTATAGAAATTGAGATATACCAAATTGCAGATGGGAGTATAAGGATGTCAATATTCGGATATGTCAGTTCTTCATGAACTATGTATAAATTCGGTGAAATTCTAATCAAAACCCACAAAACCATTTTTTTGTTGTTGTTGAGTTTGACAGATCACAGATAAACTGATAGGATATAGAGCTTAGAAATTGACTCATGTATCTGTGGGACTTGTTAGGTGACAGAGATGGCATTACAAACCAGTAGAGGTGGATGTATTATTTAATAAATAATGCTGAGAAAGTAACTTTATGTGGATAAACATCAAACTAGCCCATCACACTTCACCCAAAATGGACCAATTACAGAAAGACAAGAAGCAAACATTAACAACATTTAAAAAAGAGGTAGAATGTCACAATCATATCAGGACAAGAAAGATTTCTAAAATAAAAGATGAAATATACAAATAGTGAAAGAAGAGATATACTAAATCACTGAACTCTGTACTTTAAAATGATGAATTTTATGGTATATGAATTATATTTCAGTCTTTAAAAATGTCCTTTTGAATATGTGCATACACGCTCAGTTGTTCAGTCGTGTCCGACTCTTCGAACCCCATGAACAGTAGTCCACCAGATTCCTCTGCCTAAGGAATTTTCCCAGTAAGAATACTGGAGTAGGTTGCCATTCCTCCTCCAGGAGATCTTCCTGACCCAGGGATCGAACCTGCATCCCTTGTGTCTTCTGCATTGGCAGATGGAGTCTTTACCATTAGTGCCACCTGGGAAGCTGTTTTTTAATTATGCAAGGCAATAATTCCATAGGCAAATTTCCCACTTGTAGAATTGCAATTCATATGATTCACAAAAGATTAGTGTCCAGAATGCCTCACAAGGAAAATGGACAACGTGTCGCTCAAAAGGAATAATAGAGCAGAAAACCTGAAGGGCAATACACATATGGGAGATGCTGCCCCTAGCTAGCCAAAACAGGGAAGTGCAGTTTAAAACAGCGCAAGACGGTCCAGAGCTGTCAGGCTGTCAACACTCTGTAATTCTGATAGCACCGAGCATGTGGACAGCGTGAAAGGGGACTCACACTGCTGGTGGGGAAACACAAACCACTATCAACACTTGAGGAAAAATCTGACCACATGCAGAAAAGATGAAGGTGGGCATCCTTTATGATACAGCAATACCCCTCCTACCTATCTCCCCTAGAAAACTCCCAAATACATACTAGGAGACATTTTAACACTGGTTGACACATTAATTAAAATAATAAAACATTAGGAGCAACATAAATTCCTTTCAGAGGAGAATGGATAAGTAAACTGAAGTATATTCATACAGTAGAATGGTATATAGCAATTAAATCCATGCATGTTAGTGTATCATTATAGTAAATCTCAAAATGGTAATACTGTGTGAAAAACAGTGAACAGAAAAAGAATGTGCCAAACGTGGTACTGTTTGTGTAAAGTTAAATGCAGAGAATACTTCTGTTTAAAAGAAACATGCATATGTGGTAAATGTGTAAATATGGGGGAAGCCCAACAATACTGGAGTAGGTAGCCTATCCCTTCTCCAGGGGATCTTCCCTATCCAGGAATTGAACAGGGGTCTCCTGCATTGCAGGCAGATTCTTTACCAACTGAGCTATCAGCGAAGCCCCTGCAGAGGGGTGTTGAGAAAAGTATTAAAAGATGCTTGCTCTTGCTTCTTGGAAGAAAAGTTATGACCAACCTAGACAGCATATTAAAAAACAGAAACATTACTTTGCTGACAAAGGTCCGTCTAGTCAGAGCTATGGTTTTTCCAGTAGTCATGTATGGATGTGAGAGTTGGACCATAAAGAAAGCTGAGCACCAAAGAATTGATGCTTTTGAACTGTGATGTTGGTGAAGACTCTTGAGAGTCCCTTGGACTGCAAGATCAAACCAGTCAGTCCTAAAAGAAATATCCTGAATGTTCAATGGAAGGACTGATCCTGAGGCTGAAGCTCCAATCCTTTGGCCACCTGATAAGAACTGACTCATTTGAAAAGACCCTGATGCTGGGAAAGATTGAGGGCAGAAGGAAAAGGGAACAACAGAGGATGAGATGGTTGAATGGCATCACTGACTTGATGGACATGAGTTTGAGCAAGCTCTGGGATTTGGTGATGGACCATGCCAGGGAAGCCTGGCATGCTGCAGTCCATGGAGTCACAAAGAGTCAGACATGACTGAACAACTGAGCTGAACTGAACTGAGACAAGTACAGATGATTTTTGAGATTGCCCAGAACAGAGGGGTTTCCTGGGTATGAGACTTTCAGTGCTACAGTTGGGAAAGTCCTGGGACAAGTCAGTCACCTTAGGCAGAAGAGTAGGATGGCCTTCAACTCTAATATTTTATCACTCTAATAAAATATGCAATTTATTAAAAATTACAAATCTGAAATATATTATAAATTATTAACATGTAATAAGTGTATATAGTGAGTATGTAGGTTTTTTATATTAGTATCTGTAATTCTTTTGTTTTTAAAAATCTTCATGATAGAACTAAGTTTGATGAAAACAGTAAAGGATTACCTGTGCTTAGTCACTCAGTCGTGTCCAACTCTTCGCAATCCCATGGACTAGCACACCAGGCTCCTCTGTCCATGGGGATTCTCCAGAATCCTGGAAGAAAACTGAGGGGGTTGCTATGCCCTCCTCCAGAGGATCATCCCAACCCAGAAATCAAACCCAGTCTCCCACATTGCAGGCAGATTCTTTACCACCTGAGCCACCAGGAAAGCCCAAGAATTCTGGAGTAAGTAGCTGCCTGCAATTTCAAGACCAATTCCATGGTGTGGGTTTTCCAACACCACAAGCAGTTAACTCAGTTCTGACACTGTGGACCTTGGGACAGCATCAGATCCACAGGTTAAGTGTCCAGTCCTACATGACTGTTCCCCCATTCCCCAATTTTAGCCACCAATTGCAAGTCAGGGTTGTCACCTGAGGTTCTGAACTGTAGATTAGAGGTTCCAATGACTCTTGGGTTTGATTAATTTTCTGCAGTACTCAGAGAACTCAGAGAAACATTTTACTTACTGGAATTAAACAGTGTAACTCAGACATGGGCTTCCCAGGTGGCTTAGTAGTAAAGAATCTGCTGCAATGCAGGAGACTCTGGTTTGATCCCTGTGTTAGGAAGCTCCCTTGGAGAAGGAAATGGCAACCCAGCCCTCTCCAGTATTCTTGCCTGGAAAATCTCATGGGCAGAGGAAGCCTGGGGGCTATAGTTCATGGAGTTGCAAATAGTCAAACATGACAACACAACTGGGATGATTGAACTCAACCTCCAGCTCCTCTCCCCTCCCATGAGAAAGAGAACAGCAAACCAACCCATGAAAATTCAGGAATACACTGTATTTCTCCCCTTTTACATTCCATTAGCCTCCTGAAAAGCATTCTACATCTATTTCAGGTTCCCTAAAAGTGTTCTTCATCCCTTCAAAACTCCTTCACTATCGGAATTGATCTGTCCTTCATCAACCTGAATTCACCTTCCATGGTGGTGGGACAGTGAATACCTTAATTTTCTTTTATGTTCTTTTTGTGTTTTATATTATGTAAAAGATAGGATCTGTGATATTTCAGTTCATGCTGAATTGAATATATTGCCATAACAAGTAGTTTATGTGAGGATGCATCTTTATTTTTCATCCATGGGAATGTGCCGAAAATAAATCACAGCTGGTCATATATTCCAAGTAGGGGCCACTTTCACTAGATAGAAATCAAAGTTGTATTTTATAAGAGAGTGTTTTGTGGTAGGAGAAATTACTAGAGTGAAAGGAACTGTCATTTATTTAATGCAATCTCTGTCCCAGAAGCTTAAAATATATTAGTTTATTAGTCTTCAGAATAGCCCTCATGACCTGGGTTCCTGTCTATACAGATGAAGGCATTGAGACTCAGAGTTAAGTAATTTATCTAATTTCACACAGTTAGCTGGCATTTAAAACTACCTGTGAGAGCATTTAAGTCTTTAATCCATTTTGAGTTTATTTTTGTGTATGGTGTTAGGAAGTGTTCTAGTTTCCTTCTTTTACATGTAGTTGTCCAGTTGAAGAGTCTCTCTTTTCTTCATTGTATATTCTTGCCTCCTCTAAGTTCCTATAGGTGTGTGTTTATCATTGGACTGTCTATCTTGTTCCATTGGTCTATATTTATGTTTTTGTACCAGTACCATCTTGTCTTGATGACTGTAGCTTTGTAGTATAGTCTGAAGTCAGGAGGGTTGATTCCTCCAGCTCCAATGATATATTAATATGTATATATGAAATCTAGAAAAATGGTACTGATGCACCTATTTGAAGGGAAGGAATGGAGAAGAAAATGTAGAGAACAGACTTGGGGATACAGTAGGGGAAAGAGAGGGTGCAATGAATGGAGGAAGTAGCATTGACATATATACACTACCATGTGCAAAATAGATAGTAGATGGGAAGTTGCTGCGTAATGCAAGGAACCCAACCTGGCAATCTGTGATGACCCAGAGGGGTGAAATGGGGAGAGGAAAAGGAGGCTCAAGAGGGAGGGCATTTGTATGTATGAATATGACTGATTCACAAATCCCTTACGATTATGCAGTGGAAGTGACAAATAGATTCAAGGGATTAGATCTGACAGAGTGCCTGAAGAACTATGGACAGAGGTTCGTGACATTCTACAGGAGGCAGTTATTGAGACCATTCTCAAGAAAAAGAAATGCAAAAAGACAGAATGGTTGTCTGAGGAGGCCTTACAAATAGCTGAGTAAAGAAGAGAAGCTAAAGGCAAAGGAGGAAAGGAAAGATATACCCATCTGAGTGCACAGTTCCAAAGAATAGCAAGGGGAGCTAAGAATGCCTTCCTCAGATCAATGCAAAGAAATAGAGAAAAACAATAGAATGGGAAGGACTAGAAATCTCTTCAAGAAAATGAGAGATACCAAGGGAACATTTCATGCAAAGATGGGCTCGATAAAGGACAGAAATGGTATAGACCTAACAGAAGCAGAAGATACTAAGAAGAGGTGGCAAGAACGCACAGAAGAACTGTACAATAAAGATCTTCATGACCCAGATAACCACGATGGTGTGATCACTCATCTAGAGGCAGACATCTTGGAATGTGAAGTCACATGGGCCTTAGGAAGCATCACTGTGAACAAAGCTAGTGGAGGTGATGGAATTCCAGATGAGCTATTTCAAGTAATAAAAGATGATGCTGTTGAAATGCTGCACTTAATATGCCAGCAAATTTGGAAAACTCAGCAGTGGCCACAGGACTGGAAAGGGTCAGTTTTCATTCCAACCCCAAAGAAAGGCAATGCCAAAGAATGCTCACACTACCGCACAGTTGACTCATCTCACGTGCTAGCAAAGTAATGCTCAAAATTCTCCAAGCCAGGCTTCAAAAGTATGTGAACTGAGAACTTCCTGATGTTCAAACTGGATTTAGAAAAGACAGAGGAACCAACCAGAGATCAAATTGCCAACATCCATTGGATCATAGAAAAAGCAAGAGAGTTCCAGAAAAACACCTATTTCTGCTTTATTGACTATGCCAAAGCCTTTGACTTTGGGGATCACAACAGACTGGAAAATTTCTTCAAGAGATAGGAATACCAGACCACCTGACCTTCCTCCTGAGAAATCTGTGTGCAGGTCAAGAAGCAACAGTTAGAACCAGACATGGAACAATGGACTGGTTCCAAATTGGGAAAGGAGCACTTCAAGGCTGTATATGGTCACCCTGCTTGTTTAACTTATATGCAGAGTACATTATGCAAAATGCCGGGCTGGATGAAACACAAGCTGGAATCAAAATTGCCGGGAGAAATATCAATAACCTTGGATACACAGATGAGACCACCTTCATGGCAGAAAACGAAGAGAAATTGAAGAGCTTCTTGATGAAGGTGAAAGAGGAGAGTGAAAAAGCTGGCTTAAAACTCAACATTCAAAGAAACGAAGATCATGGCATCGGGTCCCATCACTTCATGGCAAGTAGATGGGGAAACAATGGATACAGTGAGAGACTTTATTTCCTTGGGCTCCAAAACCACTACAGATGGTGACTGCAGCCATGAAATTAAAAGATGCTTACTCCTTGGAAGAAGAGCTATGACAAACCTCGAGAGCATACAGACAAACGTCCATCTAGTTAAAGCTATGGTTTTTCCAGTAGTCATGTATGGATGTGAAAGTTGGACCATAAAGAATTTGAGCACTGAAGAATTGGTGCTTTTGAACTGTGGTGTTGGAGAAGACTCTTGAAAGTCCCTTGGACTGCAAGGACATCAAACCAATCAAAGCTGAAGGAAATCAATCCTTAATATTCATTGGAAGGACTGAATTTCAGCTGAAGCTGAAACTCCAGTACTTTGGCCACCTGATGTGAAGAACTGACTTGTTGGAAAATACCCTGATGTTGGGAAAGATTGAAGGCGTGAGGAGAAGGGGACAACAGAGGATGAGATGGCTGGACAGCATCACCGACTCGATGGACATGAGTTTGAGTAAGCTCCCAGAGTTGGTGATGGACAGGGAGGCCTGGCGTGCTGCAGTCCATGGGGTTGCAAAGAGTCAGACTCGACTGAGTGACTGAACTGAACTGATGGAAGAAACCATCACAGCATTGTAAAGCAATTTTCCTCCAATTAGAATATATGAAAAGAACTACCCATACCTGACATTGTTCAACTACTTCCCGTTGGTTGGTGCAGAATTGAGGATTTCAAGATGAAATAAATGAAAATTTCTTATTACTATGAGACCTAATGAAAATCTAAATATCATATCTTGGTGGGAGCCTTTTCCTACCCTCAATCTGAATTAAATTCTCTCCTATATGATGGCATCATTGTATCCTTTCTTTACCCTGCTATTATTTATCACTGCATTGAAGTTCCTAAAAGAACTGTTTGCTCTTCCACACTCTAGAGTCCAAGAGGACAGGAAGTTGGCCAATTAACCACTGAAGGTACAGGGCCTGACCAACTGAATGATCTGGAGTGGATCATGTGGACACAAGTAATCCTCCACTGAAGCATGAAGAAGCTGATATCATGTGAATTCTAAATAAATATGTTTAGATAAATATTTTCTTAGAACAATCAGATCGTAATTCAAATATGTTATTGATTTCAGAGAATTTCTTTCATGGAGAACAAATCAGCTGTCATTACAAAATGAAAGGAGTCATTTCTAGGGAGTTGGCCATCACTCTCTTATCACACTGTTTATGATGAGTTATAATCAGATGATAGGAATTAGAACTCAAAAGCCAATTCGATTAGAGTGATTTAACTTCTTGTCATGTTTCATTGTTCAGTTCAGTCAGTTCAGTTCAGTCACTCAGTTGTGTCTGACTCTTTGCGACCCCAGGCCTCCCTGTCCATCACCAATTCCCAGAGTTTACCCAAACCCATGTCCATCGAGTCAGTGATGCCATCCAACCATCTCATCCTCTGTCATCCCCTTCTCCTCCTGCCCTCAATCTTTCCCAGCATCAGAGTCTTTTCAAATGAGTCAGCTCTTTGCATCAGGTGGCCAAGGTATTGGAGTTTCAGCTTCAACATCAGTCCTTCCAATGAACACCCAGGACTGATCTCCTTTAGGATGGACTGGTTGGATCTCCTTGCAGTCCAAGGGACTCTCAAGAGTTCTCCAACACCACAGTTCAAAAGCATCAATTCTTCGGCGCTCAGCTTTCTTTATAGTCCAACTCTCACATCCATGCATGACCACTGGGTTTCATTGTGGAGCACACACTTTAACGTGCTCTATCAATGCTCTGTGCTTCGGTGGAAAAAATTGAAAAATGGCTCCACTGCAGAATGTCTGGAACCCAAAGGTAGAAAGTGCTTTGCTCTAAATGCTGCTCAAGCATATAGTAGGAGGTCTAGCTTTGGTCCTACCTACCGCCCATCCAGATCTGCTTTGGCGCAATTCACGTATTTGGATGTGTTCTATCTATCCATGAGACAGTATGATCTGTCAGTCTGTGACTTTAAAGGCAACAGGCTCCTGTACAACTCATCACTTGCATAATTGTTGGAGACAGAATGTTTAATGATAAAATTGAGGAGGCAAGAATTATGCATACACAGTGATTTTTATTCCCTTATATTGAGAGAATTCCGGCTGGCAGCTGCTGGCCCGAGCACACTATCTTTCAGCTGGCTCTCCACTGCCAAATGTTAGGATGAACACACCCATAAGTAATGAAAATTTCAGAGACAGATGATAACCTCATAAAGTGTAATAGGATTCCAGCAGAAAGTGCCATGGGTGAAAGCCTTGGCTATTTAACCCCCAGTAACTCAGGGATAAATAGAATTTGTAGTTTAGATATTCATTCTTAAGGAAAGAGAAAAAAGAAAGTCTTACAGGTAACAAGAAGAATGCTTTTCTATGCCTTTGCACAAATCTGACCGAAATAGAGAAAAACATGACAAATTACTTCAAACATACTCAGTAGGAATTCACACCGTCAAAAAGGTAAACAGACTATCTTTTTGTGCTTCATTTTGCAAAAAGTAATTGCCACCCATGGTTGCAAAGGACCAACCATACATGTGATACAACACTTTTCCTTTAAAAACACCAGGAATAATACAAGGTCAACTTCCAACATATTGCATGTAGGGAAATATTTGAATTTATATTATCAAATACATGGTGAAGACTCTTCTTTCCAGTTTCAATCTCAAGCTGTACCCAGCCTATATTAAGTAAAGTGACTTTCTTGCCCTCTGTCAGGTGAAATTAAACAGGAAATAACTCTCTATGATTCTGTTCTTAATTAATAGTAGTTTTAAAAATAAGAGATGTAGAACAGCTGAGAAAGTTTGGATTCACCAAATTGGGTTTGAGCTCCTCTTCTTTCATGCTGCGTAAATTTTATTCTTCTAATATCATTGAACCTCTGTTAATTTGTAAAGAGGGAATAATCGTAACAACTTGCCTATCTCACAGAATTAGATGGAAGGATATATTTGCGCATAAAAGTACTTAGAAGAGCTTTGAATTATGCTCCTGTCATTAATGAAAACATTGTGCTTTGAAAACATTTGGTGTGTGGGAAAAGAGGGAGAAGATGGGATACAAAATGACTTCTCCATGGTCGTTCAGTAAGCCCGTGGCTGAGTTGCAGAGGGACCCTTCAGGCATGAGGCTATCTTCTGGTCCTCTCGGCTAAAACATAGGCGTCTCTCCTCAGGAGAGCTTTCTCAGCTTTGAGTGAAATAAACAGCGTTCTTAATCAAATGTGATTGCAGTCTGATAACTGCAAAGGCAGCTAATTAAGTACTCTCTCCTGCTGCCCAGCAGTTGCTGTAAACAACAGACAGCCCCAAAGTCATGTGCGTTAAGTAGCGAATCTGCCACATTACCCCAGGCTGACCTGAGAATTAGAGAAGCTGACCCAAAACAGGGTGATCAGGTTTAGATAAAAATATATAAATCAGGTTTATGAAAATGCCATATATGTAATGTCAAAATCAGAGGGCAATGATTTTGCTCTACAAAAGGATTCATTACAGAGTTCCAGTTAATTTCCTTTGCATAATTTATTTTATTGGGGTGGGTGAAAAGTGTCAGTCACTCAGTCCTGTCCGACTCTTCACGACCCCATGGACTGTAGCACACCAGACTCCTTTGCCCATGGGATTTCTCAGGTAAGACTACTAGAGTGGGTAGCCATTTCCTTCTCCAAGGGATCTTCCTGACCCAGGGATCGAACCTGAGTCTCCTGCATTGCAGGCAGATTCTTTATTATCTGAACCACCAGGGAAGCCCCATTTTATTCATAACTTTTCAGAAATATATATTGCACATGTGGCTGTCTCATCTCTATTGTTGTTGTTCAGTCTAAGTCACCTTCAACTCTGCAATCCCATGCACTGCAGCACGCCAAGATTCCCTGTCCTTCACTGTCTTCCTGAGTTTGCTCAAACTCTTGTCCATTGAGTCAGTGATGCCACCCAACCATCTCATCCTCTGTCATCCCCTTCTCTTTCCCTCAATCTTTCTCAACATCAGGGTCTTTCCCCATCATCTCTATTGATAACATGTCAATAATTAATGCACAAAACAGTATCCTAACTGACAGCCATTTCAGTGGACTGATCAGTGGTCTCTAGATTTGAGAATACCTTTGCATGTAAAACGGAGAAGGAAATGGCAGCCTGCTCCAGTAATCTTGCCTGGAAAATTTCATAGACAGAGGAGCCTGGTGGGCTACAGTCCATAGTTTCACAAAGAGTCGGACATGAGTGAATGACTAACAACAATATCACTTGCAAAAGTTTACACTCGCCCTGATTAGACTTTTTTTAAAATTGTTAATCAGCAATTCTGTCAACATGTCAATGCTTATAAAACATAAAAGAATGAAAAGGGCAATAACTTATCTCTGATGGTATTGTACATAACCTACATTTTGTAACAATTGCCAGACTGAAAGTATTTTCAGTGCTAGCAAATAAATGCCAGATGGCATGCTGAATACAAAGTCATTGATCATAGCAAGGATCAGCTGAGGTCTATCAGTTCTAAAATGAGTTTCCTTTTATTCAGCTTGTTGGCTTTAAACAACTTACATTTGCTCTGTGTTCATGGTAAAATTGTTTTTGTCTCATTACCTTTCACTGGGAACAATGGTTCCAGTTCTGGTCCACACAGAGAGCACACTCCACTCTCTGCCTCCCACTGAATGCAGCTCTAGAACATATATATAATATATGGAAAAGGTATTTCAGGAAGATGAAGAACAATAGCATACAAAGATTAAGGAACAAAACCAAAATTCAAAGTGATACCAAATTAGCTAAGAGTTTACCAGGTTGTTCCCCTGCCCCCCTCATTTAGTCTGGCTTCCCTGGTGGCTCAGCAGTAAAGAACCCACCTGCCAATGCAGGGGACACAGGTTCGTCCCCTGGGTCAGGAAGATCCCCTGGAGAAGGAAATGGTAACCCACTCCAATATTCTTGCCTGGGAAATCCCATAGACAGAGGGGCCTGGAGGGCTACAGTCTGTGGGGTTGCAAAGAGTCAGACATGACTGAACAACTAAAGAGCAGCAAACATAGCCCAGAGTACATAGGTAGGCTTCAAGACATGGACAGAGAGAGATACAAGGAATCTCTCTAGTTCTAGCAAAAGAAGCTAGGTCTCTATGGTCACAGATGGTGGCGGAAATCTCTCAGTGTTTTTCTTTGTTCTCTTGAGCAGTTTCTAAGTGATCTGGTTGCTGCAGCAATGGCAGCAATAGGACCTGACAGGAGCCTGCAACTCTAAGAATAGAAGGCTTCCTTCCTGATCAGAATGAAGTAATACCAGGAGGACAGGGTGACTCCCCATTGCTTTTTTTTTTTTCTTTCCCTTCCTACTGTTCAACCCTGGAAATGAGCCCATTTGTGTAAGTATGCAAAAAAGCAAAGTAAATAAAGTCCATCTTTCGGACCAGAGAACTGCAAAATATGGCCCCAGGGAACCAGATAGTACTAGGGAGATCATCAAGATAGAAGAACTCAAGGACATGACCCCTAAAGTTGCTTGTGAACTCCTGGGCTCATCTCAGATTGCACATGAATGGAGCTGATCCTAAACAGTACACCACTGACCTTAAGAATTGAATACAGGATATACAGCCACCCAAGACCTAGATTGACAGTCGAGTGGTGTACACATGGGACAGGTCCAGACATGCCCACAGAGGCTTTGGAAATAAAATGTGCATTGAAACCACAGCCCACAGAAAGCATAAAATTCAAAAGGAGAGATTAAAATTTTTGATATTTGGTTTTTATAAGTAGCAATAAAAAAAAATTAATTTTCTTTGTTGAAACTAACCTCCAAAGGGAAAAATAACAATATGTGTACATTGATTTACATGGATGGTTAAGTGAAATTATTTACTTTTTCTTTTTGTTCATTTTTCATTATGAGTCATGTCAGTGAATTACAGACAATAGCTTGGAAGCTTATATTTACTCTATTCTAATTTTAAACCAATCTGGAACTTGACAGTCCGTGGCATTTTTATGTGTAAACACCTCAACTAGGAAATGAGATCTTTAAGGAAATGGCCCACACAAATGGCACCAAAAAGCCACTGCAGGGATGGTAGAAATATCCATTTAACTTTCAGGAAGGAGAGTGTGCCCTGTAGGTGACAGAGAATAAAGACAAAGTCAGGAGCAACAGAAAACTTGTAGATAATTAAATTTTGTGATGAAAATTACTAAAATAATTAATCTCAACTTAGATTTATTAAGACAAATACATTGTCTTATGAAATGTGGAAGAGAATTTGGAAAGGGAAAGGAATGTAATATTAAACTTGAGACCCTTTCATCACTGGCAGGCTTTCTCAACTATGTTCATACATTTTAAAAAATTCATTAAGGTTTTTAAAAGAATGATCCTGGCTTTTTTCTTCTAATCTAAATATTTATGAGAAGGGAGCACTTATTCAGAATGCAAGACCCTAAAATTCGCTCCTTTCTGGGTGCAGATAGGAAGGGAACTAGCAGGAGATGCTAGAACGAACTAGTATTTTGTTCACAAGGGAAAAGAGCTTATCCTGAAATGATTAATCCAAAGCCAGTAAAATCTGTTCTGCTTTTCAGATTATGTTATTAAGAAGACTAACCTCCCAGGTGTTTCAATTAATCGATGATCTGATTTAAAGACCTGCCAAATCTTGCAGTTTTTTTTTTCTTCCTGTACTGCATCATTTCTTTCAAATACCGCTTTTAAGCCTACATTAGCATACAGGAAACAAAAACATATTTATTCATTTCTTAAATCACATTCAAACTCTTAAATATCTTGTGATTATAAATATCAGACATTAGTTATGTCTGTTCACTGGAAAGTAGAGATTTCACAGCATTTCAGTTACTTTAAATTGGGGTTTCCAAACTTTATATACATTATAATCACCCAGGAGTGCTTGCCAAAAATCCATTTTCTCAGAATGTAATCTACAAATTCAGGTACAGTTGGTCCAAATAGGGGCAGTAAACATATTTTTTTAACCACTTCCCACTAGGAAATTCTAGAATAAATGGCCCTTGGACCACACTAGTCTAAATAAACCATGCCAAAAAAAAAACCATTTCATTTTTGAACTCTTATTATTCTATTTTCGCGTGTGCTGTTGCTTCAGTCATGTCCAACACTTTGCAGCCCTATGGACTGTAGCCCGCCAGGCTCCTCTGTCCATGAGATTCTCCAGGCAGGAATACTGGAGTGGGTTGCCATGACTTCCTCCAGGGAATTTTTCTGACCCACGGATCGAACCCGCCTCTGTTATGTCTCCTGCATTGGCAGGCGGGTTCTTTACTGCTAGTGCCACCTGGAAAGCCTCACCTATTATCCTGTTTAGTAATCAAATTAAGAGATATAACTGTAATTTCATAAACTATAAATTTTTCACACATGCATAGACATATAAAGGGTTATTTCAGATGATTGGTGAATATATTCAGGAGTCTTAAAGTCCTATAAAATTTATGTTTGATCAAAGTAATTGAATATGGGGGGAGATCAATGAGTTCCCAGTGAGCCATGGATGGTCAAATTTACAAAGCTTTTAGCACAACCAAAAATAGAGTGGTAAAAGGATGAGACCGTTAGAATCTGTCCCATAAGTGGCTACAGAAAATAAATTAGTTAATATTAGGAACCACTTTAGAACAATAGCTGGTGCTCAGTAGCTACTGCATGTGTGCATGCGAGCTCAGTCACTAAATTGTGTCTGACTCTTTGTGACGCTATGTAACCCACCAGGCTCCTCTGGCCATGGGATTTTCCAGGCAAGAATACTAGAGTGGTTTGCCATGCCCTTCTCCAGGGGATCTTCTCCACCCAGGGATCAAACTGGCATCTCCTGCTAGGCAAGCAGATTCTTTTCCACTGAGCCACCAGGGAAGCAAGCCCCCAGTAGTTATTGGCTACCATCTACCCTTCTCCAGTGTGTGCTTCCATTACATCAGTTATCTCATATGTTATAGGCAAATCAGGCATGGTATTAGTGCAACAGGGAAGCTATGTTGGTTGACACATGATTTTTTCATTGGCAGAGGGAGTCCAAAAAAAGTCAGAATAGAATTACAGTCTTCAGCCGGAAAGGATAAGACTCTTAGTTTAAATGCTGCACAGGCTGGATCCTTTCTTTTGCTATTTTAAGAAAAATAAAAATGAGTGCTCACATTTGAGGCTCCTTAACCCCCAAAATTGCACCCTCAGCCCTACTCAGCTTTTGACGCCTGACAGTTACCCTACTGTCTGCCTTGTCTCCACGCTGGGAAGCTGGCATTTCCACTAGATTGTGTTTGTGGCTTTTTAATATCCTCTGAGACAGCCTCAGGCCACAATGAGCTTCCTTCTGGAGCTGAACAAGTTATTTCCTGAGTACTCATCCATAATTGTTGCTGGACTACTCTGCACCCAGTAGAATCTATTGTGATGTAAATGAAGCTTTCTCCTCTGGACTCTTATCTTGCAGGGCCCCTACATTGTATCTAAGAGGTACACTCACATGGTCCTGCACTTTTGTAACACAAAGTATGATATTTTGACTGCCTCTTTTAAAACCACAATCTCTTTCCCCTTCAGTTTCTTCACCATCAGGGGCTTTGAAACAGCTGTACCATTTGGGGGGTCCAGATTGGAGAAATGGAACTGAGGATGCATTTAGTCTAAGTTTAGTATATATTTTAGGTGATTCCTAGTCATGTCCATGTGTAGCTAAATTATTGCAAGCCAATGTCTTTCCCTCACTTATTTCTCTAAGCAGAATACCCTCTAAGTCCATCCATGCTGTTGCAAGTGGCAAAATTCTTTTTTATGGCTGAGTAATATTCCAGGATTTATAGTAGAGAAATTTTGTTATTTAACATGTTCTGGGACATTTAACCTGTTCTGAAACGGTTTTGGTGTTTAAATTATTTTTTATGTTATTTTAAAAGTACAATTTATCTTATTCTCTAAATATTCAAATTCAAAAGCATTCACATCTCTGTAAAATAAAAAAATGTAGGTAGAATTTTGTGTTTTAATTATAGAAGTATCCTTTAAATTTATTTACATAAAAATTGCATTTAAATAATGTTAAACAATTTTAATAAAAGTATCTTTCTGATATCATTAATCAGTGTGTCCTAAGCATCACCAGCATACCTCACAATGTCTGCTCACCAAAACTATCATTAGAGAAGGACCACGGGCTTCGCTGGTGGCTCAGATGGCAAAGAATCTGCCTGCAATGCAGGTTCGATGCCCGGCTTGGGAAGATTCCCTGGAGAAGAGAATAGCTACCCACTCCAGTATCCTGGCCTCGAGAATTCCGTGGACAGAGGAGCCTGGCAGGCTACAGTCCAGGGAATCACAAAGAGTCAGACATGGCTGAGCAACTTTCACTTTGATGGCAAAAAAAGAGTTTATAAAATTTAGTTTTGTAAGTCAGGAAAGAGATTTATAAACATGGCATTCCTACGATAGACGTTTGCTAATAAATCCTAAATAAGTCTTGATTTACAAATTCTTTTATTGCCGTTAGGATTCAAGTGACTGATTTATGAGTCAGTATGCTAAAATCTACTGTTTGATCAAGCACAAATCTTATTTCTGTTTTGACATGTAATTCATAAATCCTGGTCAGTGTAGGTTTTTAGTTTTCTAAGTGCTCTGCATTTAGCAGTGGGTCTTGTAAGTATATATTTTTGGATGTCAATTAATGATTGATAATTTATACATAACTCAGTTAAAACCTGCAGCTAAGGAGAACTCTGTCTGAACTCTAGCGGGTGCATTGGTAGATGTGAGCTCTACACTTATTTCAAACTTTAAGAACAGTAAAAAGAAGTTTTCTTCTGGTTTCTTGGACTAAAAGCAGCCTCTGAAGGAGGAATCACTCTTTTCTCAATTTGAAGCAACATCAACTGTATAAAAAGTGTACTCCATGGCCAGATCAAGAGGGCATCTCCCAAGCTGGTTCTGTGAACATCAGGAACTTTCAAACATGATACAGGTACCTCTGCTGGCCGAGAGACTAAGCCAGCTGTGGGAGAACAGAAGCAGTGAACAGCAGCCTGACTAGCTGGGGCCAGTGGTAAGAGGAGACTTGAGTGGCTGTGCTTTTATCAGGAAAGAGCAGAGGGAACAGAAATACTTCAGAAGTCGAGCAAAGGGAACTTAATGTGGCCCTTCAGACTCCCTGGGTGGGGGGTGGGGGCTTCCCTGGTGGCCCAGTGGTAAAGAATCCACCTGCCAATGCAGGGGACGTAGGTTCAATCCCTGGCCGGGGAAGACCCCCCCCTCCATACCCCCTGCAACTAGTCCAGTGCGCCATAGCTATTGTGCCTGTTTGCTAGAGCCCAGGGAACCCGGGAACTGCAGCCACTGTTCTATAGCCTGCACTCCTCAACAAGAGACGTCACCGCAGTGGGAAGCCCACGTACCACAGGGAAGGGTAGCCCCCGCTCCCGGCAAGGGGAGAAAGCCTGTGTCCAGCAAGGAAGACCCAGTGCAACCAAATAAATACATAAGTAAACAATCTTTTAAAAAAAAAGGAAAAAGACATCCTGGGAACCAATGAATGAGCTGGTTATAAATCTAATGCAGAGTGAAGCAAGTCAGAATGAGAAAAACAAATATCGCATGTTAACACATACATGTGGAATCTGAAAAAATTGTCATGGATGATCTTATTCAGAATGCAGAAACAGAGACACGGACTTAGAGAACAAATGTATGGATACCAGTGTGGAAAGGGGTTGATGATGGGATGAATGGGGAGACTGGGGTGGGCATATATATACTACTGATACTGTGTATAAAATAGGTTTCAAATAGATAACTAGTGAGAAGTGACTGTATAGCACAGGGAACTCTATTCAGTGTTCTGTGGTGACCTAAATGGGAAGGCAATCCAGAAAGAGAGAATATATGTATCTGTACAGTCGATTCACTTTGCTGTACAGTAGAAACTAACACAACATTGTAAAGAAACTCTACTCCAATAAAAATTTTAAAAATAATACTAATGCTTCTCTTTTTAATAAAAGTTTAATCTGTCTTGAAAAAAAGAAGAGTGAAAGATTGTAATTGCAATGATTATTGACGGTTGCTGCCAGCTTGGGACTGGGTACCTCAAAACCCACTAGCTGTCTTCTAATATCCAATCTGTCTTTTGCTATAATAATAAAAATTATTATTTAATTTTCATGGAGCACCATGTCTGCCCAAGATAAACACTACGTTTGGCAGCCTTCCTTGCAGCTGTGTGACCACGTCACTAACACAGCTCATGGTGTGTGAGCACAGGCTAGAAGCATGGCCTCAGTACATAGGCTCCGGCTGCGATGCGTAAGTAGCTTAGTTCCAGCAGGGGAAGAAAGGAGTGTGACTTTTGACATGAGGGTACCATCCTTTGATCTCTGATGAACTTATACCATGACAGATAGATTAGGGAGAAAACAACTTCTCATATTTAAGATGTCAGTTTAAATCTCTGTTATAGCAGACAAACGTTCTTTCATTTTTCCACAAATTTTATTAAATGTGTTCCTTGGCAGGAACTCTGCTAGTTGCTGTGGAAACAGAGGTAAACGTGATTCAGTTCTTGCCTTTGTTAAATGCATTCTTAAGTAGTCATTTGTTTCTTAACGCTTGAATACATAAGAATTGTTTTTAATTTTGTTTTCTGTTTGCAGCTAGTATATAAATATAATTGGTATTGTGTATAAATCCTTGTGCAATCTTGCTAATTCACTTAGTACTCCTATTAATTATTTCATACATTAGGATTTTCTAGGTAAAAAATTGTCATCTTCAAGTAGAATTATACTTCCTTTCTGATCTGTGTGGCTTTTATTTCTTTTTCTTACCTATTTCCCTGTAAATATTGAATGTGAGTAATTAAAGTAGACATCTTTGCCTCATTCTGGAACTTACGAGTAAAAATATTCCATTAAGCTATCATAAACATGATTTTTTTGGTTGATACTCTGTCAGAATGAGAAAGTTCTGCACTGTTCCTAATGACTGGGGATTGAATGTCATCAAACACCTTTTTTTTAACATCTATTAAAATGATCATATGTTTAATTCTCTTGTAACATGAAGTATATTGACTGATTTTCCAATCTTATGCTACCCTTGAAGTCCTGGAAGAATTCCTACTTAGTAAATGATGTTTTAATTTCTAAAATATATTTCTGAATTTAATTTGGTAAGATTTTATTATGGAGTTTTACATTTATGTTCGTGAGGGATCTTGGTCTGTAATTTTACTTCCTTGTAAATGTTTTTAATTTTGTTCTCAGTTACACTAACTTCATACAACAGCCAATGAAGTGCTCCTTTTTCCTCTCTTTTCTGAAAGAAAATGTGAAATTGATTTATTTCTTCCTTAAATGCTGGTTGAAATTCATCAGTGAAGTCTTCTGGGTTTGGAGTCCTTTTGAGGGAAATATTTTTGATAATGATTTTAATTTTAAATAGATATGAAACTATTTAGATTTTCTATTCCTACTTCTATATTTTTCAAAAAATTTTTTCATTCCACCTATGTCTTCAAGCTTAATTTTCCCAAGTTCACAATATTCCCTTATTATTCTTTAATATGCTAGGATCTATAGTGATAAATCCTCTTTTATTCACAATATTACTAATTTGTATTCTTGTTCATTCATCCTCCCTTTCTTTTTTAATGTCTACCTTATCTAGAGGTTTCTTGATTTTATTAATAGTTTCAAAGAAGTAACTTTGGGCTTTGTTGATGTTATCTATTGTTTGTTTTGTAAGTCACTGATACCTATCTGTTCTTTGTTATTTCCTCCTATTTATTTTATATTTGCACTATTCTTCTTGTCCTCTTCTTAAAATAGAAGCTTAGATCATTTAACGTCAGATCTTCTCGAATATAATCATTTAAAGGTGTAAGTTTCCCTGTAAGCCATGTATAGTTACATCCCAGAAACACTGCTATGAACTTTCATAATCATTGACGTGAAAATCTATTCTGATTTCTTTATGATTCCTTTTTTGATTCATCATTTCATTTATTTAGAAGTATGTTTCTTAAATTTCAACTATTTGGATATTTGGAGTTTTACTCAGTATCTTAGTATTATTAATTTCTAATTTAGTTCTGTTTTGGTAGAAGAACATACTCCAGAATATTTCAAATTTTGGACTTTAATGAGATTTGTGTTTGGCCTAACATATGGCCTGTTTGGTGACTATATGGGCACACTTGAAAAGAATGTGCCTTCTGTGTTCCTTATGTGTAGTGTTTGATATATGTCAGGTACACAAGGTAGTTGACAGTGTTGTTCAAATGGTCTTTATCCTGACTTTATATGTAGTTGCCATATTAATTGCCAAGAGAGGTTGTTAAAATTCCAACCATAACTGCGTATTTGTTACTTCATCTCTTTAATTCTACCGATTTTTGTCTCATGGATTTTGAAACTCTTTTTGTTCCTAAGTACAAACGCATTTGTGAATGTTAAGTCTTCCTGTTGAATTGACCTTTAACATTATGGAAATACTTATGTATTTTCTTTACAGCCTTTCAGTGAGTCTTTGAATTCGGAATGAATCTACCTAAATTTTTGCATTTAAAGTATCTCCCATGTAGACAGCATATATTTCATGCTTTTTAACCTCTTCTGACCATCCCTGCCTTTTTATTGGAGTGTTTACTCTCCATCTGACTTTAAGTATTGATGTAGTTGAATTTAGGTTTATCAGCTTTCTCTTTGTTTTCTATTTGTCCTTCTTTTTTGTGTGTGTTCCTCTATCCTTTTCTCCTGTCATTTTGAGTTAATTGAAATTACTTTTAGAATTTGTTTATATTGTTATCTCTTTTTATTATTATTTTAGTGGTATTCTAAAGATTAAAATATACATCTTTGATTTTCAGTCTGCTGGGAGTTAAATATAATAACTTTGTAATCTTTTAGGGTTCTTTTTTAAGTGGAATCTTATGGGTTTTTTACTGTCTATAATTTGTGCTATAGATTTCATGTTTGTTACATAAGATGCAATACATGCATCATTTCACTTTAAAAGATCAGGAATAGTTTAGAGAAGTTAAAATCTGAATTTTTACTTGGAATCATTTCCCTTTGACTTAATGAACTTCCTTTAGCTCTTCTTTTAAGGAAGGTCTGCTGGAGAATTATCTTTGTTTTATTCATTTGAAAGTGCCTTTATTTCACCTTTATCCCTCAAAGTTATTTTTGCTACAGAAAGAATTCTGGGTTGACAATTTGTTTTCATTTGGCACTTTAAAGATGCTATATCATTGTATTCTGTCCTCCAGCCTTTCTGCTGAGATGTCACTGGTAACTTGTATTTGGTTTCTGTGTATATAGTGTGTTTTTTTCCTCTGGATGCTTTTAAGATTGTTTTTCACAATTCCAAGGTGGATTTTTTTCCCTAGTTATACTATGTAGAATTCCCTGAATTTTTTTAATATGTAAAATTTTGCCCATCCTCTCTTCAGATGTTGGGTCTACTCAGTTCTGTCTCTCATTTTCTTAAACTCTGTGTATATTTCACCTTTTGATATAGCCTTGCATATCACTGAGAATCTATTTTTTTCCCTGACTTTCTTTATCCCCACATTATATAGTTTCGACTGGGTTATCTTCAAGTCACTGACTTTTCTTTCACTTGCAATACACTATTAAGCTCATCCAGTGAATTTTTTGTTTTGAATATTGTAGTTTTTTGTTTGTTTGTTTCTAGAATTTCTATTTGGTTCTTTTTTTATAAAAAAAAAAATCTCACTCTGCTGAGATTTTCTGTTTATTCATTCATTACAAATATATTTTCCTTTGTATCCTCCTTGGTCATAGTTAACATTAAAATCCTTGTTAGCTGATTCTAGCATCTGGGTCATCTGAGGATTAATGTCTTTAATTGTCTTTCTTCTTAACTTATGTATCTAGTCATCTGAGATGTATCTGGAACATTGTGAAAAATACATGGTGGAAATTGGATTCTGTTATTTCCTTGTGCTGATTTTTGTTTGTTTGTTTTATCAGATAGTTAACATGGCAAGACTTAAGTCTCAGTCTTTGTCACCAATGCACTGGGTAGCTGCTATCATCTCTGCTCAGTTCTTTTAGCTGTGGCTGGACTGCTGTTGGTATGAACCATGCATGCGTGATTCAGATATGATCCTGAGATTTTCTCACAGCTTATGTGCAAAATTTAATGTCTTTATTACCCCCATAGTTTCTCCTTTCCCTGATTTCTCCCTCACTTTCCATCTACTTTGATAGTACTAAACTCTGTGTTCTGGTTCTTCAAATCAGTACACTACAAGGGTTTCTATCTAAAAAATAGCTCATTTGCTTAATCTGATTGGGGCATGCCCTTGAACAAAAGGTCTTATCCACAGGAAACACCAACCCCATTTCCTTCTTGCAAGTTTTGAATGTCTTCCAACTTTTGCCTGTGTTTGGTTTCTCTCTAGTGACTTCAGGAAGTTGCTTTTTGTATTCTGTTAAGAATTCATAGCTGTTATCTGTCGTAAGGTTGGACCCATAGGAAACACTCCACTTGACCGTTGTACTGGAAGCAGAAACTCCACTCCCTGGTTGTTGACTTTGAGGAGTTCATATTCCAATGTCCTAAGCAGAAAGGCTAAGAGCATCTGGAGAGAGTCTAAGGAAATGTCTTTAAAGAAATGATTTTCTTAAAACACAGAGGAGATATCTTCTTAAAGTGGCATTGCATATCAACCTTGTTTTCTCACTTACTTTTGAATTAAATCAGAAAGAAGGAGATACGCTCTTATGAGAGGGGAAAAAAAAGATGTGGATCCCAGACATAATAAAATGCCATTTATGAATGCATCAAAGGTTCTGATAATACAGCGTTGAATGCAAATGTCTATTTCCTCCTGAAGCCTCACAAAGCAATGACAGTAAAGAAATTAAGAAGGAAAAAAAAAAAAAAAACCTCACAAGGACAAAAAGAAGACGGCAGACAACAGAGTAACATTTTTGAAATCTGGGGAATTGTCTAACCACTGATAACTGCTTATGCTAGAGAAAGCAATGATCTGAATCTGTTGAGGCAGAAAGCCAAAAGCCAGTCATTTCCACACGAAACTACAGAAATCCTCAGGGATTGGAAACAACTAGTGCTTAAAAGGCAGGTGTCCAAAAAAGAGAGAGAGACAGAAAACTGGAGAGTGGAGTGAATATCTTTAAAAGAGAAGATTGATCCTCATATCCCCTCTCCAACCCTGCTTCAACAGGAGGAAACCTGGGGTCAGTTTTTGGAGAGGTTTCATCTGCAGCCACTGGGTTGGGGGAAAGCCAGGATAGTTGAGATTGGAGGATGTGTTACTGTGCTGCAACAGAAGGATTATGGGAAAATCTTCCCACTGCAGAGAGATTTGTTCTTCACCTGGCTCCTGAAAAGCATACTACCAGGTCTGCATACTTGAGGTTAGAGATTTATAAACTGTCTTCTTCTTCTTCTTCAAAAAAGTGATACCAAAATAAACACCTCCTGTAAGAATTTTTAACCAGAAGGTCTATGAACATGAATGAGAACAGTAATTTATTTTTGCTTTCTCCAACCTCGGAGAGTTAGCATTTCTGTCATTTCTGAGTGTGGCCAAGAAACCCTTGGAGTATTAGCAGCACCTGTGACTTTATCACAAACAGGAATCACAGTTATTTTCTTATCACATAATTCACTGCATATATCTTGAAAGAGTATTTACACCCATCATTATTTCAACAGTTACTAGACATAACTCTAAAGCTTTTTGCATGCTGCATTAATAAAGAAGCACATAGTACTGTATCAAGTACATGCCATTCTATCTGATGAACTCTCCCTAGATCTTTTCCTGTACTCCTCACTTAACTAGTTAACTGTGTTCACCCATCCCAATTCTCTCCAACATCATTTCCCATGAAAACATGTCCAAATCCAGATACCATGTGAGGTCCCCAAGCTTTATGCTCCTACACATTGTATTGTTCCCTTACAATATTTACAATGCATCTGAGCTTACAGTTACATTTTTTTTTCTTTTTTGTAATTTTGCCATGCTGGGTGTTAAGTTGCAGCATGTGGGATCTTCATTGCACCCTGTGGGATATTTGGTTGCATCACGTGAAATCTAGTTTCCTCCCCAGGAATCGAACACAGGCCCCCTGCCTTGGGAGTGCAGAGTCTTAACCATTGGACCCTCAGGGAAGTCCCTACTGTTACAAATTCTTGGCTCTTTTGCTTGACTTCATAAGTGCAGCGTCTTTGTCTGGGTCTAGCACATAATAGGTGCTCAGTAGAATGAGGAAGCACATTTAAGTAGCATCCAGAAATCTGGGAATAAGTCTGCAGAATACAGAAATTATGTGGTGTGGGGAAAATGCAGAAATAAAGATCAAGGCACAGATGAAAATAGAACCAGTTCAAGGCCTACAGTTTAGTGGTGCCCTGGTGACATCAAGAAGAAGATCCATTTCCATTCTGGTGTCTCAGGGCTGCTAGTGTTATAAAAATAGTGCCAAAAAATCAAAGGGAAAAAGTTATCATTTTCTTTCTACCTAAGTATTGAATTTTAAAAGCAAAGCTTCAGGCCCTTTCTAGTCACATTAGAGTGACTCCTGCCATGCTTTTCTGAAATGAAAATCTCTGAAGTATGGAGAAAATGGTGCTTAAAATGTAAAGGTGACTTACACTTCCCCAAAAAAGTCTTAAGTTCCTGTCATACCCAATTTCAAAATGTTATAATTTGATATTCCCTCCTTTTGATAATGTACATGATTTCTTAATTCACAAAGACTATACATATACCCATTTGTTAAAAGCATAATAGCCAAGCAGGGCTTAATACCCACAGTGCTTTCAAAAATTTATCACTTCTGCCTTTTTCTTCATGTTTCTGTGCTAACTGAAGTCTTGTGTGGCAAAGGAGATATACCAACACACCAGTGGTCTATTGGACAAGCAAGTTACAAGTATGCTGCTCAGTGAAGGTGCCTCCGCGCTCACTCGACTCTTGAGCCTGATGGAGAAACTGAGGCAGCCCTTGGAGGGCAGGATCTGAGAGTGGCTACTGACTTACCAGAGCAGCACATGCAGAGAAAAGAACCCTCGCAACACAGCCACTGTGAACAAAACAAATGAAGTTATGAGCATCTCCTGGATTTTAGAGACAGCTGTAACAAAACCTAGCTGGACACTCACTGACCTCCCTCCACAGCCATCGAGCGAGGCAGTACTACTAGAAGTTTCACAAGTCTGTCGCCTCTCCTTCCAAATGAATAGAAGGAACAAAACCTCCACAGAACTGATCTTTAGCAAAATTACTCTGACCTGAAATCCCTCTTTTCCTCTCATAGCTTCCCTCCTCCCTCTTTTTGTCCCCACTCAGCAAAGAGCCCCTTTCAACTGTCTTATTCATTTATCCAGCAGAGACAGCCCCTCTGGGCCAGGCTGTCTCTGGGCTCCCCTGCTGTGACAGGCGCTACACCTCAGCAGTTGCTTTGTCAGCAGATAAACTTCCCATGATTTATTGGGAAACAAAAAAGGAATGGATGAAAGAAATAAAAGTTACAGGTGGGATGTGTTTCTATTACAGCTATTTTGTAAAATGGGAATAGTCTCAGTTTCTTTGCAAGTGTGTGGAATAAAATTAATTACTTAAGACCTATATGGTTTTTCCAGTAGTCATGTATGGATGTGAGAGTTGGACTATAAAGAAAGCTGAGCACCGAAGAACTGATGCTTTTGAACTGTGGTGTTGGAGAAGACTCTTGAGAGTCCCTTGGACTGCAAGGAGATCCAACCAGTCAGTCCTAAATGAAATCAGTCCTGAATATTCATTGGAAGGACTGATGCTGAAGCTGAAACTCCAATACTTTGGGCCACCTGATGCGAAGAACTGACTCATTGGAAAAGACCCTGATGCTGGGAAAGATTGAAGGCAGGAGGAGAAGGGGACAACAGAGGATGAGATGGTTGGATGGCATCACCAACTCAAAGGACAAGAATTTGAGTAAGCTCTGGGAGTTGGTGATGGACAGCGAGGCCTGGCATGCTGCAGTCCATGGGGTAGCAAAGAATTGGACACGACTGAGCGACTGAACTGAACTGAACTGATGCAAGCAGCTGGTACCAGACAAGTTCCCAGAAGAAGACAAATAGCACACGCAAACTGGAAACTGGAGAGAGTTTAATAGAAATACCTTCTGTAAAGGTGCAGGCAAGGACTGGAGAAACCAAGAAAAGCTGGTTCAGGATTCTGGACTGTCAACAGCAGAGAGCCTGTACCATCCCTAAGCAGAAATGGGCAGAGGAGGGAGCAGTTACCAAAATCCAGAGAGGGTCGCTCCCACCAGAACTATGGCTGTCTATGGAAGGCAACCAACTGGTAACTGACTAGATGAGAAGCCAGAACATCGTGGCTCTTATCCTCACTCTCCTCTTAGCCTCCAGGCTCCTGCATCAGGCTTCCATTGGCCAAACCCAAACAGAAGGCAGAGGGCACATTGGTCGCCTGTGCAGTCACTGTGGGTCCGCCTTCCTGATTACCGAGCAGGGTGGAAGAGGGTGGCGGGATGGCTCAGAGACACACGAAGATAGTATCTGGCACATTGACACACGGTAAAGACTCAGTGTATGGCCCCTGATGCTGAGGCTGAGAAGTGAGAATCGATTCACGCATATCACATTAACCCTTTATGAAGACCTTATGTAAAGAAAGGCCTCTAATTCCTGTGAATACAAAGAAATAAGATAGCGCTTCCACCTTGAAGGAGTGTAATGGACAGATCCGATATGTAAACGGGCAAATGACAGTACATCATGGTGATATTGGTGAAATTATTGTCAAAGTCTTCTTCAAAGGTCATTATTTTGAGATTCTGGTTGCTAGTTGGTTAAACTGATTTGAAATAAACACTGACACAGTGCCAGAAATACTGGTGAAGGGCATGCCGTGTGTGCTTGTATGGTTAGAGGTTGATCCTGAATTGTATATCATTAGAATCAACCTTAAAGCAAATACATCTTAACAAAAGCTTCTAGGCCTTTTGCCATGAAAAAATAAGTGGTCTTGGCTGGCTATGGTATGTATAGCAGGGTTCGCTGACATTCACTTTTACAAATCTTTTCACTCTCAGAACCACAACCAAGCACTGAACACACACACACACACACACACACACACACACACACACACACACACCGCACCACCATGAACAGCGACAATGGTAATAGCAACAGTCTAGTCAATAGTGCTGCTGATAGTGTGGCCAAAATAAGAGGCTACTCAACTTTTGTGTGCCCAGTGCGTGCTCAGTCACTCAGTTGTATCTGACTCTTTGTGATCCCATGAACTTCATCTGCCAGGAATATAATATTGTATTATTGTATATGTATCATATATACATATATAATATGTATATTATATATCTATTTTGTAGCATTATTTTATGTTTTATTATATATTTATATTATATATTTATTTCTATTATCCATTTTGAGCTATTCTTTAAAATGAGAATAGTCTTATTTTCTTTGTAAGTGTGTGGAATAAAATTAATTATGTAAGATCTATGCAAGCAGCTGGTACGTGATAAGTTCCCGGAAGGAGACAGACACCACTTTCAAACTGGAAATTGGAGAGAGTTTAATAGAAGGACCTTCTTCTGTCCATGGAATTTTCCAGGCAAGAATACTGGAGTAGTTAGCCATTCCATTCTCTGGGGGATCTTCTCAATCCAGGGATCAAACCCATGTTTCTTGCATTGGCGGCTGGTTTCTTTACCACTGTGCAACCTGGGAAGCCCACTCAACTTTTAGACACCAGTAAAATTTCTCCATTAAGAAAACATAATTTTATTATTGTGAAATAAGCATACAGGCTGCTTTGACCTGCTGGACTCCAAAAGCAGTTCTCCAGCTTCAGTGACTTCCATAACACACATCTAGAGGCAAACTGACTAACACATCTGAGCGTCACAGCCCATCCCAAATCCTAGAGTTTGGGTTTGCTCTAGTCTCTGATGGAAGAACTGATTATTTATTTGCCACAGCTATGGCCTTGCTCACTGACATTAACAAGTCAGCATTTCTTTTGATAAATATTAGTGTTGCTTGAAAATGTGGACACGATAATATAAAATTGTTAGCAAGCTTTCAAAGATCCTTTGTTTCCTTTATTTTAATGATCTGCTGTTAGCAAATGTCTAACAGCTAACTCCTTAGCTACTCCAGATACAACTTTGCCCCTCAATCATTCGAGCAACCAAATTTAAATGCTTAGTAAGACAAAATCCAATACTGTTGAACCACAGTGACCTCGATCAAAAACAAGCTACCTACAGCTGAGAATTTTAAATTCAGCGAAATAGAGACTAATGATATTGTCTATGACTGTGCAGCCCACATTCCCCCGTGCCTTCAGGATCTGTGTGTGGATGTGCAGGACTATTGTTCTTTCCATCCTCCAAGTCTGCAGTCCTGTGCCCTTATTCCCAAATCATGCTAACAGCTGCTGTTAGCTCCAGCAAAACCGTGTTTTATATAAATTTAGTCCATTTTTGGCAAAGCCAAGAGGGACTATTTGTATTTAAAATATATGTTTTGCTGTGATTTTGTTCAGCCGCACTCTTGTGTCATGTCCATTTGTGATGTAATGGACTGAAGCACGCCAGGCTTCCCTGTCCTTTGCCATCTCTCAGAGCTTGCTCAAACTCATGTCCATTGAGTCAGTGATGCCATACAACCATCTCATCCTCTGTCATCCCCTTCTCCTCCTGTCTTCAATATTTCCCAACATCAGGGTCTTTTCCAACGAGTCGGCTCTTCACAGCAGGTGGCCAAAGGATTGGAGCTTCAGCTTCAGCATCAGTTCTTCCAATGAATATTCAAGGTTGATTTCCTTTAGTTTGATCTCCTTGCAGTCCAAGGGAGTCTCAGGAATCTTCTCCAACACCACAGTTCAAAAGCATCAATTCTTTGGCAGTTAGCTTTCTTTACAGTCCAACTCTTACCTCCATACATGACCACTGGAAAAACCATAGCCTTAACTAGACGGATCTTTGTTGACAAAGTAACATCTCTGCTTTTTAATATGCTGTCTAGGTTGGTCATAACTTTCCTTCCAAGGAGTAACTGTCTTTTAATTTCATGGCTGCAGTCACCATCTGCAGTGATTTTGAAGCCCCCCAAAATAAAGTCAGCCACTGTTTCCACTGTTTCCCCATCTATTTGCCATGAAGTGATGGTACCGGATGCCATGATCTTCATTTTCTGAATGTTGAGCTTTAAGCCAACTTTTTCACTCTCCACTTTCACTTTCATCAAGAGGCTCTTTAGTTCTTCTTCACTTTCTGCCATAAGGGTGGTGTCATCTGCCTATCTGAGGTTATTGACATTTCTCCCGGCAATCTTGATTCCAGCCTGTGCTTCATCCAGCCCAGCATTTTGCATGTTGTATTCTGCATATAAGTTAAATAAGCTGGGTGGCAATATGCCTTGAAGTGCTCCTTTCCCAATTTGGAACCAGTCCATTGTTCCATGTCCGGTTCTAACTGTTGCTCCTTAACGTGCAGACAGATTTTACAGGACACAGGTAAAGTGGTCTGGTATTCCCATACTTTGAGGAAATTTTCCACAATTTGTTGTGATCCACACAGTCAAAGGCTTTGGCATAGTCAGTGAGGCAGAAGTAGATGTTTTGTTTGGAATTCTCTTGCTTTTTTCGATGATCCAACAGATGCTGGCAGTTTGATCTCTGCCTTTTCTAAATCCAGATGGAACATCTGGGAGTTCTCAGTTCATGTACTATTGAAGCCTAGCTTGGAGAATTGTTAAATACATATTTTAAACACAAATAATATTTAACCCATATAAGTTAATATATGGGTTTCCCCAGTGACTCAGCAGGTAAAAAGTCCGCCTATAATGTAGAAGACACAGGAGATGCAGGTTCAGCCCTGGGATCAAAAAGATCCCCTGGAGAAGGAAATGGCAACCCACTCCTGTTTTCTTACCTGGGAAATTCCATAACAGAGGAGCCTGGTTGGCCACAGTCCATGGGATCACAAAAGAGTCAGACATGACTGAGCACACATACCTACTTTTTATTTAGGTAATTTACATTCAGTTTATTAGAAACTCAATTATTTCATCAAACTCAGTATATCTTATTAAAAATATGGAAAGGTAAACATATGTAAGAAAATCTGATATGATAGACACATGATCAGTTTTTGATTAAGCCAGTAGAATTTGAATATTTCCATTCAAATTGGCAAAAAAATTATTGCAACCTCTGCCACTTATTAGCTAGATGACTTTGGGCAAGTTAGTAAGTCTCTCTGAGCCTTACTTTGGGGTTAAGTGATAATTACAATACACATCTATTGGATAGTTGTGAGAAATATGTAATATATGTGAAATTTTGTCTTTGTAAAGTGTCTTTGAGAAAGGCTTAATAATTGATAATTTCACCCATGAGCCTGTGCTTGCTCTTAATGACGAACAAGGTGTGTGTGAAATAGATACTAAACCAGTGAAACTCTACAGTGTTATCCTGCCTGCTCCAGAAATCCTTTGTTCAAAAAGCTCATCAGAGACTCATTTGAATGTTCCTTTTTCTCTTGCACATTTCCTCCTCCGATGGCCACATGTAATCAGTAACCGAGCACCTCAATAACTGTAGGTCAAATTGATTTCCGATCAGGAAATTACTTCTCTCTGAGTATATAAATAATGGTACCATCCCAACAGAATGAACTGAATCTTAAGATTTTACTTTCACTTTTTCCTTCATTTTAAGTTCTTTCCAAAATTGCATCAACAAACTTTTGGAAAATATTATTTAAAAAGAACGTCTGGAAAAAAATAAAAGGTTTTTCAATGTCAACCTTTTACTCTAAAAGCAGAGATTTAGCTATTAATCAAAATGATAGTTTTTTGGCATAAAATATTCCTATTTATATCAAAATTTTTTTTCTGTAATGATATTTGTTTCTTTTTGATTGACAGTTGACTGTATTTTTAACACAGCATTTCTAGATTTTTACTCACTTTAAGTGTTGCTGAATTTTTTCCTTTATCCTTTCTTTACAGAATTGCTAGAGTTTATCTCTTGAACATTCTATGTGCTGTTTTTATAAAACAGTTCTCTCTTTAATTTGAGCTTAATTTTTTTAAAAAAAGATAATAATGCCTTAACCTTCATTACTTCTGATTTAGTTGAGTATCATATTTCTGGAGGCCCAGTAGGTGAACAGAACTTCTGATCACTGGGCTATTATATTATTTGAACAAAATATTCTCCTGGGACCTATAAAGGATTCTGATACCTCAAACCTGAATTTAGCTTTGAAGTTGGCAGCAGAACTCTTTGTAAAATAGCAGTATTCTGAAGGAGCTGAGCTTTCTTTGTATATTATTCATCTGGCCATATTCATGCAAAATAAAAGAAATGTACAGAATCAGTAATCAAACAGAGTATGCTCATTCCAGCATAGGCCATTTTTACTGGATGATCAAAATAGATCTATTCAACAATCCAATGATTATTATAGAATGAAAGATTCCTAAATTTAGGGAGAATATTAAAAGCTACTTATTAGATCTTCTTTTGCAGTTGGCTTTCTAAACTGCGAGATTTATACACCATTCACTGAGAAAAAGTAGAAGTGATTTGACTTTATGTGGTTGTGTAAGTTGGATTATCTTACATAATTAAAATATGCTGAGGTTACAGAATTTCATGCCTGCAAAATCAAAAAGGGAAAGCCATAATATTTCACAAATTTGGTTAATTCTAAATTCTAAACCCTGGTTTGATGACAGGACTAGTATGGTAGCATTTTGGCCTATGGAAAAGGAAAAGAGAAAAACCAGCAGTGTTTCTGCCCTTTACTCTGGCTCTAATTTGCTCCAAATGTCCACATGTCCTATGATACGTTTCCTGGACAGAAGAGAGTTCAGAGCAGCCATGCCCTGACACTGATCCTTTATGTTATGGACACCCTGGTATATTTACAAGGAAAAAACTAGAAGAGTCCAAAGCCTCTTCACCATTAGGATCAACTTAATTTATTGTCTAATTCATTATGAGTAATTGACCTGAACCCTTGGTTTCTTTTATACAGGGATAAGAATTCTTTATCTCGGGCAGATTTTGAGAATTAGCAAAGCTACAGTGTTTGGAAAACACATGATATATTGTTAAGTGGGGTTCCTGGATTTTAAAATGTATTCACTTTTCTTGTTTCCTTTAATACCTAGAACTCTGAAGTAAGAACTGGAAGTATTCTACTCCATCAAATATAAAAACAAATAAAAACCAAGAATTTAAGAGGTAAAGAGCCTTACATAGGATTTACATAGTCCCTTAGCTAATAGAAAGTTATGAAAGTGAAAGTTGCTCAGTCATGTCCGACTTTTTGTGACCTCATGGAATATACAGTCCATGGAATTCTCCAGGCCAGAATACTGGAGTGTGTAGCCATTCCCTTCTCCAGGGGAATCTTCCCGACCCAGGGATTGAATTCAGGTCTCCTGCATTATAGGTGGATTCTTTACCAGCTGAGCCACAAGGGAAGCCCAAGAATACTGGAGTGGGTAGCCTATCCCTTCTCCAGAAGATCTTCCTGACCCAGGAATTGAACTCAGATCTCCTGCATTGCAGGCAGATTCTTTACTAGCTGAGCTATGTGGGAAGCCCAATAGGAGGTTATAGTAGTGTTCAAAAATAAGACAAATATCTCCGTGGACAGAAAAAGGGATACATGCTCATAGGTAATAGTCAGGGCTGAAGCTGCTGGAAAGGGAGCAGGCAAGGATAGCTAGATTGTTGATCTGAGATGGAAACTTAGTTTTCTGAACCTTACACTAGGAATCCAAGGTGGCACATATGTTTATGGAATCCTGAAGTTGGAACTAGAATTTTTTTTAATTTGAGATATTTGTAAATTATTTCAAATATAATCAGAATTATCATATTCATCAACTAAATTATAAATTAAAAATGACTGTCCTGATCTTAACATTGAGGTAGCTTCTACATTTCAATAAGAGGTTCAAATGTAACTTTTGTAAAACAGTTTACCAGTTAACTAGCTACTGCCTATACTTAACTTTTAGCAAGCTAAAAAATACCTATAAAGTTAGCAAAGTAAAGTGGTTTTAAAATATAGGCAGTGATTATAGAGATTAATGGGGGGTCAGACAGCTTAGAATAGCTTTAATGAATAAGTAGATCTCTTTAAGAAAAAATGTTTCCACTTAATATATTGCTATAAATTCACTCATTGAATGGTTCATATACACATTAGAATAACATTTTTTTTTAATTTAAATGTTGTTATGGGCTCAGAAACAGAATAAATAGCTCTATGGATAAAAAATGAATAGAAGCACACAGATGTTAGTCAGGGCTGGAAACTTTCAGGAGAGAAGCAGGCAAGGATGTCTGGGAATTTCTTTTACCAAAATTCTGCATGCATTGTGGAGGTTACAGGACTGGAGTCTGAAACCACTCACTGCTTAAACCTGCAGGTGCTTATGGGGTTGAAGTAAGCTTACCCACCTTTCAGAGAGGCTGAAACAGTTGCAATAAAATAACATGACAGAGCCATTGAAAATAGTTCAGAATAAATGTTTCTTAGAGTCTCAATAATATAAAGGAAGAAGGCCATTAAAAATTTTGGAAGAGCAACAAAGAAAAACGAACAAGGGGAAAAAAATGTGAGGAAGGTGAAAAAGGAGGAGACAGAGGAAGAGACCCTGGTGGGTAGGGGAATGAAGAAATAATGGAAATCCTGCAAGTTAAAAATGTGGCATTGAGACTAAAGGAAAATTTCACAGAATAAGATCTGTGTATGGTTGAAGAGAGATTTAGTTAATTGGAAGATTGTTTTGAGAAAGTTATAAGGGACATCAGAAAGGAGATGACAGATGGAATATTCTAAAATGTTCCCATGTCAGTTATCAATTTATTGCCTCTCAGCTCCAGATTCACCCTTCAGCATATTCCCTGAGAAGACAGATGGAATTCCATTAAACTTTGCTCTTATATAATGAGCATGATGCTAAGCTTTCTCAGTAGAGGGCACTGAAGTGTACAAGGAGGTACAAGGAAGTGGGAGAAGGTCGGCAGTGTGGATGTGAAGACACCAGGTGGAGCTCTGCTCCAGCCAGCCACCCAGAGCACAAGATCTCAGTAACTTTGCAGCTTTGGCCTGACAGTAACCTTTCTCTGGGACCCTTTAATCATGGAATCCAGAGCCCTGCCTCACCAAGGGAAACCCCAACTTGAAAATAGAGTACAAATGTGTGTGCTTTTACTTGTCTTCCTGCCAAATCTGGACCTTAGACCTAAGATCCAAACACACAAAGTGTTTGCCAACATTCACTGCTTTGAGTCCCTGCTAACCAAAATGACAAATGGTAATGAAAACTTTGTGTGTTCGTATCTTAATCAGCTTCAGCTTTGATAACAAAATATCATAGCTCAGTCACTTAAATAACAAACATTATTTCTCACAGTTCTGAAGCTTGGAAATCCAGCATCAAGGTGCTAAGCAGATCTGGTTCTTGGTGAGGACACTCTTCCTGTTTTGCAGAGGGCTGCCTTCCCATTGTATCCTCACTTGACAGAGAGAGCATCTCTGCTGTCTCTTCCTCTTCTTATAGGGACACTAATTCCATCATGAAGGCCCCACCCTCCTGGCCTCATCTAAACCTAATTACTTCCCAAAGTCCTTCCTCCAAATACCATTGCACTGGAGGTTAGGGTTTCAGCATATAAACTTTGGAACATGAGCATTCAGTCCCTAATGATTGGATATTTTTGTGTGAAAAGTGATTATACTAGAATCTTAGAGAGTTTTTCTTTTTATTTGAGTAAGATACAGGGTTTTCATTAGTCTTTGTAAAATGAGTGCCCACTTACAATGCAGTCAAGTTGAGGAGGTGGTAGTGCTCTGCATTTCCCATCAAAAGTGTGTTCATTCCACACATATTTACCAGCTCTTTTTGCAATGGCGGAAATGTTCTGTTCTGCTCTGTCCAATATGATAACCACATGTGGCTCTTGAGCACCTGAAATGCTGCTAGTGCAGATGAGGGACCGAACTTTTAATTGTGTCTAATTTTAATTAATTTAAACTCATAGTTGAGTCGCCACAGATAGCTGATGATTACTGGATTGGACAGCACCGTGCTAGACGTGCGGCAAGAAACAGAGCATGAAACAACTCAGTCAAGATACCCTGCTTGTTATGGAGCATGCATGGGAGGGGGCAACAAGGGGAGAAAGGTAGAGATATCAAACATGCAAATGATATGTTGTTGTTGCCTTGTTGCGTGGGTTTGTGTGCTCAGTCCTGTCAGAGTCCTTGCCTACCAGGAGCCTCTGTCCATGGAATTTCCCAGACAACGATCCTGGAGTGGGTTGCCATTTCCTACTCCAGGGTGTCTTCCCGGACCCAGGGATCAAACCTGAATCTCCTGAATTGGCAGGCAGATTCTCTTCCAGTTGCACCACCTGGGAATCCCCCGCCCGTGATACACAATACATATATTAAAGGCAGAATGCAATGATGAAGACTGGCAGCTTCCGTAGAATGAGGAGTCAGCCGGGCTTTTCTGACAAGGGATTGTTTGGTCTGGAACGTGAAAAGTGAGCCATGGGGGAAAGGAGAAGAGCATTTCAGGCAGAGAAGAATGTGGAGTGGTCCTAGAATGGGAAGAACATGGCTGTGGCTGCAGCATCCTTACCCAGTGCAAGGCCTAGGGACTGAGAAGGAGATCCAGAGCCCGTGGACCCAATCGCACAGGCCCTGGAAGACCACAGTCAGACGCTTAGATGTGACTCCTCAGCAGAGTGGGTGTTTTCAACACGGGAATTAAATGATTTGATCTGTATTTTATTTTAAAGGTCATTTGCTGCCGTGTGGAGAATTGTGAGGGACAAGAGAGAGCAGAAACATAAACTTGGAGCTATGTCAGGATCAGGAGAGAGAGAACTCCTCAGCTGATGACATGGGAATAAAGAGAAGGGGGCAGATTCTGAATATGTTTTAGAGGTAGAATCAATATAATTGGATGGAGGAAGTTAGAAAAACAAAATTTCTAGACCACAGGTTTTCTGGACTTCTGAAAAAAAGAGGAACAACTGTATTTTTTTTATTAATGTAACAAATTATCTTTTATTTCTAGCAGCTTCCTATTTTCTTTTCACTTTTATTTATTAAACTATAATTGATTGACAATAGTTAGTTTCAGGTCCACAGCTTCAGATTCTTTTCCATTATAGGTTCTTATAAGATATTAATAGTTCCAAAACCACTACAATACTGTAAAGTAATAGCCTCCAATTAAAATAAATAAGTTAATTTTAAAAAAATAGTTCCACATGTTATATACTAAATTCTTATTGTTTATCTATTTCATATATAGTGCTGGGTATCTATTCCTCTCATATTCCTAATTTAACCCTTTCCCACACTTTTGTTTCCTTTGTCTGTGAGTCTGTTCTAGGGCCATTGCCCTTTCTTGAAGTAGTTGATTGGTGAGGAAGTACATTGAACCATTGGTTTATGTACTGGTAGGCTAAGCTTTAGGCAGATATCCCTCTGGGAGTGTCGTGAAGTGTGAAGTTACAAGGAATAAAGTAGTATAATCTCTGCAGAGATGAAAGCAGTAGGTTCAGGAAGTTAGTGTCCTGGACAACAGTGTCGGGGGTCTAAGTTTGGATCTCAGGTGCACTTAGTGCTGATTTCTGCTTTCATGACCCAGAGCCTGTCTTGGCATTGTCCTCCCAACATTTGAGGTCAACCCTTCCTTTTTAAGGATCAGGGTCTTCATCATGGCTGTGTAGGTACTGAGACACAAAGATTTGGTGATATTGTTACCCAAAACCTCAAAGCCAGGTGAGAGGAACACTGATACACCTTCAGGTCACGGTCTGTTCAGGCTGCTATAGCAGCCATAACTGGGTGGCTAAAGCAACCATTTATTTCACACATTTCTAGAAACTGGGAAGTCAAAGACAGCATGCTTGGGCACTTAGTGAGGACTCTTTTCCTGGCTTACAGACTGCTGCTTTCTTGCTGGCATGATGGAGGAGGCAGAGAGCAAACCAGCTCTCTGGCCTCTTTTTGAAAAGGGTACTAAACCCATCTTCACCCTCCTGACCTCATCTAAACCTGATTACTTACCAAAGGGCCCAACTGCAAATAGCATCGCATTGAGATTAGGGGTTCAACATCTGAAGACTTCCCTGGTGGCTCAGACAGTAAAGCATCTGTCTACAATGTGGGAGACCCGGGTTCGATCCCTGGGTTGGGAAGATCCCCTGGAGAAGGAAATGGCAATCAACTCCAGTACTATTGCCTGGAAAATCCCATGGACAGAGGAGCCTGGTAGGCTACAGCCCATGAGGGTCTCAAAGGGTCGGACACGACTGAGTGACTTCACTCTGAATCTTCAGTTCAGTCACTCAATCATGTCCGACTCTGTGACCCCATGAATCACAGCACTCCAGGCCTCCCTGTCCATCACCAACTCCCGGAGTTCACTCAGACTCACGTCCATCGAGTCAGTGATGCCATCCGGCCATCTCATCCTCTGTCGTCCCCTTCTCCTCCTGCCCCCAATCCCTCCCAGCATCAGAGTCTTTTCCAATGAGTCAACTCTTCACATGAGGTGGCCAAAGTACTGGAGCTTCAGCTTTAGCATCATTCCTTCCAAAGAAATCCCAGGGCTGATCTCCTTCAGAATGGACTGGTTGGATCTCCTTGCAGTCCAAGGAACTCTCAAGAGTCTTCTCCAATACCACAGTTCAAACGCATCAATTTTTCAGCGCTCAGCCTTCTTCACGGTCCAACTCTCACATCCATACATGACCACTGGAAAAACCATAGCCTTGACTAGACAGATCTTAGTTGGCAAAGTAATGTCTCTGCTTTTGAATATGCTATCTAGGTTGGTCATAACTTTTCTTCCAAGGAGTAAGTGTCTTTTAATTTCATGGCTGCAATCACCATCTGCAGTGATTTTGGAGCCCCCAAAAATAAAGTCTGACACTGTTTCCACTGTTTCCCCATCTATTTGCCATGAAGTGATGGGACCAGATGCCCTAATCTTAGTTTTCTGAATGTTGAGCTTTAAGCCAACTTTTTCACTCTCCTCTTTCACTTTCATCAAGAGGTTCTTTAGTTCCTCTTCACTTTCTGCCATAAGGGTGGTGTCATTTGCATATCTGAGGTTATTGGTATTTCTCCTTGCAATCTTGATTCCAGCTTGTGCTTCCTCCAGCCCAGAGTTTCTCATGATGTACTCTGCATAGAAGTTAAATAAGCAGGGTGACAATATACAGCCTTGACGTACTCCTTTTTCTATTTGGAACCAGTCTGTTGTTCCATGTCCAGTTCTAACTGTTGCTTCCTGATCTGCATACAGATTTCTCAAGAGGTAGGTCAGGTGGTCTGGTATTCCCATCTCTCTCAGAATTTTCCTCAGTTTATTGTGACAAACTATGGAATGAGGTTTGTGACATTGTACAGGAGACAGGGATCAAGACCATCCCCATGGAAAAGAAATGCAGAAAAGCAAAATGGCTGTCTGGGAAGGCCTTATAAATAGCTGTAAAAAGAAGAGAAGTAAAAAGCAAAGGAGAAAAGGAAAGATATAAGCATCTGAATGCAGAGTTCCAAAGAATACCAAGAAGAGATAAGAAAGCCTTCTTCAGTGATCAATGCAAAGAAATAGAGGAAAAGAACAGATTGGGAAAGACTAGAGATCTCTTCAAGAAAATTAGAGATACCAAGGGAACATTTCATGCAAAGATGGGCTCAATAAAGGACAGAAATGGTATGGGCCTAACAGAAGGAGAAGATATTAAGAAGAGGTGGCAAGAATACATGGAACAACTGTACAAAAAAGATCTTCACGACCCAGATAATCACGAAGGTTTGATCACTCATCTAGATCCAGACATCCTGGAATGTGAAGTGATGTGGGCCTTAGGAAGCATCACTACGAACGAAGCTAGTGGAGGTGATGGAATTCCAGTTGAGCTGTTTCAAATCCTGAAAGATGATGCTATGAAAGTGCTGCACTCAATATGCCAGCAAATCTGTAAAACTCAGCACTGGCCACAGGACTGGAAGAGGTCAGTTTTCATTCCAATCCCAAAGAAAGGCAATGCCAAAGAATGCTCAAACTACCACACAATTGCACTCATCTCACATGCTAGTAAAGTAATGCTCAAAATTCTCCAAGCCAGGCTTCAGCAATACGTGAACCATGAACTTCCTGATGTTCAAGCTGGTTTTAGAAAATGCAGAGGAACCAGAGATCAAATTGCCAACATCCACTGGATCATGGAAAAAGCAAGAGAGTTCCAGAAAAACATCTATTTCTGCTTTATTGACTATGCCAAAGCCTTTGACTGTGTGGATCACAATAAACTCTGAATCTTAAGGGGACACAAATATTTGTCCACATGCAGTCCCCAAAAAATACCTGTGTGTACTTGTTTGGAAATCTTCTGCGGTCTCCTAGATGTTTAATGAAGAATTGCCTGGACTCCCCCTACCCCACACCCCCGACCTGCTACCTCTGCCAATATACCCTATTCCTCATCTGAATCTTCTCATTTTAGACAAAAGAATAAAAGGAAAAATATTTTATATAACTAAATATACTTCATGGATGAATACATTTTCTGCTATATTTTTCTTCCAGTTACAAGCCACTTCTTCAAAATAATTAGGTTTATCTGACAGCAGTACTTGGAAGATTAGAACTAATACCATGTTAAAGCTGCATATAATAACATGAAAAGTAAAAAAAAAAAATTCTAGAAGAAATAGGTTCAGATAATCCTAGTACAGGGTATTCTATTTCTTCCTTATAATTCGCTTTATTGATAGGTACATATTTTTAGCCTTGATCATAGTCAAAATTATAATTGCATAGATTATCCCAGTGACTTCTTAAATCTTGGCTAAACATTTCTTTTATTATTCCCTACAATCCTTTCATTACTTACTTGTTGAATAGTTTTAACAGTAAGTTAAGCAAAAAATTTTGAAGCAAATATTCCCTTGAATATATAACATATTCTAGAGGCTAGTAAGTGGCTTTATAGTTAACCATTATCATACCTAATATACATAGCTCCTATTATCTATTTGCATAGATAATTAAAGCTAATTATACTTAAGGAAGCCTCTGTAAACCTACAAAAGACTAGAGAACTCATCATCCAGCAGTATATTAGTTTGGTATTCTACCAGCAATATTTTTAAGATGCAGTTTTCAGAAGAATGCATTACATACTCTTGGCCTCAGTAATGGTGAATTTTCTTGTAGTCACTGTAAATTCAAGATTATTTCTTCATAATTTAGCACCCTTTGGTTATCCATTAATAAATGCACTGTGTGTGCTTAGTCGCTCAGTCATCTCTGACTCTTTGCAATCCCTTAGACTATAGCCCGCCAGGCTCCTCTGTCCGTGGGATTTTTTTCAGCAAGAATGCTGGAGTGGGTTGCCATTTCATCCTCCAGGGGATCTTCCCAACCCAAGGATCGAAGTCAGAGTCTCTTGCATTGCAGGCAGATTCTTTACCACTGAGTCACTAGGAAAGCCCTAAAATAAATGCCTTAATATTTATCAAATGAGATGAATATGCCCTAAGTATGAGTTTTGCCCTCTAATCCAACTGGCTGTCAAAAGGCGCTTGTGAGCTATCAGTATGTCACAATGATGTAAATTATGTAATAAAAGAAATTATGCAGTTATTTATGTAGAACTTCTTGGAAGAATATGTGATTGTAAGATACAAATCAATCTATTTCATTAAAGACTTTGAAAAACAGATTGTATACCAATAAGCCTGTACATACTATTGGTAGTAGAAAGTATTTTTAGACTCATATCCTCACATTGACTTTGCAAGTGGTATAAAACAAAGTCTACTATAAAGCCATAGTTTACTTTCAATACTAAATTTTATGTCCATTTCATACAACTGCTCATCATACAGAATTCCAGTGACCAGAAAGATTGTATTAGCTGGAAAGAACCAAGTCAAAAATAAGGGGGCAAAGGAAAGTTCTGAGAGGAATATCGCTGACACAGAGGAGCCTAAGAATGTGAAGTTTCATTTACACATTATTCTTTAGTACTTACATATTTTTAAACACCTCTTTTGTATAACTGACACTATCAGGCAATGTGAGGGATAAAAAGATTTTATCAACTCTGATAAAATCTACTATAAGTTCATAGAATTTATAGTAGGCACACAAGTATTATTTCAAATCAAATTAGAACGATGTAAATGGTTTAGATGGAAATGCTTTAAGAGTAGGGGAGAGAGTGTGAGAGACCATTTCTGAATAAAGAGATCAAGGCAGGTTTTATCAGGGAGATAACATTTAACACAGAGCGCACAAGGTGTGCAGTGGTTGATTGGAAGACAGTAGGTAACCCAGGAGAATTGAGCAAAATATAATAATCCTGGAAAGGAAATTTATACTAGTCTGTGAAAGGCCAGAAATCCAGAGCAACCAGAAACCTAGAGCAATCAATATGTTCTTAAATTCGTTTATGTGTTCGTTATGGTACGTGGGACACAGAATCCATGAGTTGTGAGTTCAGTGGGCTAGCAATAAAACAGATAAAAGCTGCCTAACCTACCAGGAAAAGAAACGAGAAAAAATGGGGGAAAAGATTAGTACTATCACACTTACTACATTGAATTCTAAAAAAAGACTGTCTTTTCATAATTTTTCTATCTTCACTGTACACTTAGTAAATATTTATTTGAGAGGCATGACGTAGTGGTGGGGACCAAGGGGAACTGATTTGGTTTCATTTAGACCAGCCTTCAGATCTCCGGAGCACTAATTGCTCATTGTCTTTCTGAACAGTTTCCTCATCTGTAAAATTGGGATAATGCTGCTTCCTTGCAGAGCTCCTGTGTATGTCAAAGGAGGTATCATAAGTAAAAGACTTATTGTCACAGGATCAGGGGTGGACTTACTGCTCAAGAGAGGTTCTGTCCGACTGGGTCTTTTCCAGGCCTCTGATCCTTCTGTTTCGGTGTTTCTTGTCTTCCCCCATAGCTAGGGCCACTTCATCCTTCTGTATAGGCTTTTCTGCTCTCTCAACCTAAGCAAGAATCATGGAAAGAATATTTGGGACTCCTACCATCCTCTTGGTAGGAGTTCAGCTCCGATCTTGAGTGTTTCTATGTCTTTGACCTTTGGCCCAGTCCCCTCTTCAGAACCTTAGTCTTTCTAAGACCCAGTCTGTTTTCTTGCCAAATTCCACAGCCTCCACTGTATTCCCTTTTCTGTTGGCTCTCTTGTCCTGGGCCCTGTTCTGGTTAACTGAATCTTGCTACTTACCGCGTTTGCTACCCATGTTTAGGGCCTGACTTGTCTTCAGCTTGAGATCATCTGGTTCTGCATTGAGTCCTAGGCTTGTGCCCTTCAAAGCACTTGTTTGTTTTTTATGGAACTGAGCCACCCCTCCCCACAGAAGCTTTATTAGAGCACTGATCTGGGTCTTTTGCCACACCACTGGAATTTCCCTGGCACCCTGCCACCGTGAGGAAGTATGTGATTGCGTGTGTGTGGTTCCTGGCACTAGTCCCTCGGTCTACAGGGATCTGTACCAGGCCCGTTAACATCCGCAGTGTTCTTCAGGGTACAAGGATGAGTACAACAAGTCCCATCCTTAAGGATCACATAACAAAGTAGAGGAAATGAGGCAAGTGCTTGACTAAGCACATGATACTTAGAACATGGTAAGCATGTCAGAGAAGCAAGAATTCTTAGAAGAAATCATGTTAGGTTGACACATTTCTGAACTGCCTTGCTGAAAATGACATTTGAGGTGGGCTCTGAGTGTTGGGCTTCCCAGGTGGATCAACAGTAAAGAACCTGCCTGCCTATGCAGGGGATGTGGATTTGAAGGCTGGGTCAGGAAGTTCCCCTGGAGAAGGAAATGGCAACCTACTCCAATATTCTTGCTTGTGGAATCCCATGGACAGAAGAGTCTGGTGGGCTAAAGTCCATGAAGTCACAAAGAGTCAAACAAGACCTAGTGACTGGAAAACAAAACAAAAACATTGAGTGTTAGATATCAGATGACAGATAAAGAGGAACACACAGCTAGAAGCAACATAGACAGAAACAGGGTACCAAGGAAAGAGTAAGTAGTGATGTGAATGTGAGAGAGAACCTGGTTTAGGCTACATTATGGAAACTCTTGAGCGCCTGATCAGGGAAAACGCACTTAATATGATGAGTAGTAGAAATCAGGGCTGAAGTATACAGCCATGTCAGCTATTCACTGCCTAGCTCCTCGAGATCCAATTCTTACATGTGGCGAGTTGACAAACATTTTCTATTTTATCTGGCCAGACAGGAGAGTTTTTAGGCTTTGCAGGCCATGGAGTCTTTGTTGTAACTGCTCAACTCTGCCTTCATAACTCAAGAAGTCACAGATGATATGTAAACAAATGAGCACGGATGTGTTTTTATAAAAGTTCATTTATGGATATTGAAATTTGAATTTCACAAGATTATTCTTTTGAATAAATGTAAAAAAAAATTCTTAGTTAATAGGCTATACAAAAATATACAGCGGACCAGACTTGGCCCTCAGCATATAGTTTACCAACTCTGAGATTCAATGTGAAGAATACTCCTGGGACACTAAGACAAATGTTTTTTTTTTAGATTCCATATTTATTTTTCTCTGTCTGACTGCTCTGTATGACAGGCTCTAGGTCCATCTACATCACTACAGATGACCCAATTTCATTTCTTTTTATGGCTGAGTAATTAATATTCCACTATATATATGTGTATATATATGTATTCACTCACATATTCTCTATCCATTCATTTATTAGTGCACATTTAGATGCTTCTGTTCGCAGATAGTTGTCAATAGTTCTAGAAAAGTGGTACAGAAAACCTATTTGCAGGTCAAGAATAGAGACAGACTTAGAGAACAGACATGTGACCCAGAGGGGAAGAGGGAGTGAGATGAGAGTAGAATTTACTTATATACACTACCATGTGTAAAATAGATAACTGGTGGGAAGCTGCTGTATAACACAGGGAGCTTAGCTTGGTGCTCTGTGATGACGTGGAAGGGTGGAATGTGGAGTGGGAGGGACTCTCTAGGGGGAGGGGATATATATAGATATGGAAAATAGAAGGAGGAAAGCAATGACAGATTTTATTTTCTTGGGCTCCAAAATCATTGCAGACAGTGACTGCTGTCATGAAATTAAAAGATGCTTGTTCCTTGGAAGGAAAGCTTTTACAAACCTAGAGAGCATATTAAAATGAAGAGACATCACTTTGCCAACATAGCTATAGGCAAAGCTATGGTTTTTCCAACAGTAGTGTACAAATGTGAGAATTAGACCATAAAGAAGGCTGAGCACCAAAGAACTGAGGCTTTCCAACTGTGGTGCTGGAGAAGACTCTTGAGAGTCACTTGGACTTCAAGGTGATCAGGCCAGTCACTCCTAAAGGAAATCAACCCTGAATATTCAATGGAAGGACTGATGCTGAAGCTGAAGCCTCAATACTTTGGCCACCTGATGCGAAGAGCCAACTCATTGGAAAAGACCCTCAGGCTGGGAAAGACTGAAGGCTAGAGGAATAAGGGATGACCGAGGATGAGGTGGTTAGATAGCATTACTGACTCAATGGACATGAATTTGAGCAAACTCCAGGAGATAGTGGAAGACAGAGGAGCCTTGTGAGCTACAGTCCATGGGGTCTCAAAGAGTCTGATATGACATAGTGACAGAACAACAACAATAGCTGATTCACTTTGTTACAGCAGAAACTAACACAACATGGTAAAGCAGTTATCAGTTCAGTTCAGTTCAGTTCAGTTCAGTCGCTCAGTCGTGTCGGACTCTTTGCGACTCCGTGAATCACAGCACGCCATGCCTACCTGTCCATCACCAACTTTTGGAGTTCACCCAAACTCATGTCCATCGAGTCAGTGATGCCATCCAATCATCTCATCCTCGGTCGTCCCCTTCTCCTCCTGCCCCCAGTTGCTCCCAGCATCAGGGTCTTTTCCAATGAGTCAACTCTTCCCATGAGGTGGCCAAAGTACTGGAGTTTCAGCTTCAGCATCAGTCCTTCCAGTGAACACCCAGGACTGATCTCCTTTAGGATGCACTGGTTGGATTGCCTTGCAGTCCAAGGGACTCTCAAGAGTCTTCTCCAACATCACAGTTCAAAAGCATTAAGTCAATTTATGGCAAAACCAATACAGTATTGTAAAGTAAAATAAAGTAAAAATAAAAATTAAAAAAAAAAAAGCATCAGTTCTTCGGTGCTCAGCCTTCTTCACAGTCCAACTCTCACATCCATACATGACCACTGGAAAAACCATAGCCTTGACTAGACAGACCTTTGTTGGCAAAATAATGTCTCTGCTTTTGAATGTGCTGTCTAGGTTACTCATAACTTTCCTTCCAAGGAGTAAGCGTCTTTTAATTTCATGGCTGCAATCACCATCTGCAGTGATTTTGGAGCCCCCAAAAATAAAGTCTGACACTGTTTCCACTGTTTCTCCATCTATTTCCCATGAAGTGATGGAACCAGATGCCATGATCTTAGTTTTTTTGAATGTTGAGCTTTAAGCCAACTTTTTCACTCTCCTCTTTCACTTTCATCAAGAGGCTTTTTATTTCCTCTTCACTTTCTGCCATAAGGGTGGTGTCATCTGCATATCTGAGGTTATTATTATTTCTCCTGGCAATCTTGATTCCAGCTTGTGTTTCTTCCAGCCCAGCGTTTCTCATGATGTACTCTGCATGTAAGTTAAATAAGCAATTATACTCCACCCCTAAAAAAAGACATGGATGATATTGTCAAAGCTAGATAAGAAATAGAATCATGGCAAAGAGATGTGAGACAGGAGGCCAATTCTTTCTTTTCTTCTTCTTCATCTTCTTCTTCTTTTTTTTCTTTTTTCTTTTTTTTTTTGAGAAGGCCAGTTCTGAGGCTCCTGTCATAATTCCAGCTGTGTGTGTGTATGCATGCATGTGCGCTATTTTTGACACATTTTTGAACTGCCATGTAGAAAGCGACATTTGACCTAGACTTTCTTTTTCTGCACTCTCTATTCCAAAGCAACTATACAGTGTGTGACCATCAACCTGACACTGTGATGAGCTCCCTGAATGTCTTTTATAAAAGAGAATAGCAGAAGTGTCTAAAGAGAATAAGAAAAGCGGTCATACTCAAGGCTGTAACAGCAGGGGAAGAGGGCACCCAAACCCTTGATTCAAAGCAGTTGAATAAGCTGACAGCCGGAAGAAACAAAGGAGCATTCAGCTTTAACGATAACCTGGTTCTGTTTTATCCTGACATCACAAAAAGCATGTTACAAAATTCACTGCTTTCTGTTGCTGTCCATTTGAAAAGCAAGCTCTTGGGCAGTTGTCGAAATTCTTGGTTTAGTTACCTTCTGCTTCAGAAAGCTTTATCTCATTGGGGATGTGCTGTCGGCATTCTAGCACGTGGCTATTGATATCTATTTGTGGCCGGCCTTATTGGATCCGTCTTCTGTTGGTTATCACAGCAGAGTTACGTGGGCCAGTCACTAGGGCAGGAAAGCTCCATGATGAAGTTCAATTAGGACATTGTCCTACCGATGGTTTTTAATGTTAATTACAAAAATCACTGCAGATGGTGATTGCAGCCATGAAATTAAAAGATGCTTACTCCTTGGAAGGAAAGTTATGACCAACCTAGATAGCATATTAAAAAGCAGAGACATTACTTTGCCAACAAAGGTTCATCTAGTCATGGCTATGGTTTTTCCAGTGGTCATGTATGGATGTGAGAGTTGGACTATAAAGAAAACTGAGCACCGAAGAACTGATGCTTTTGAACTGTGGTGTTGGAGAAGACTCTTGAGAGTCCCTTGGACTGCAAGGAGATCCAACCAGTCCATCCTAAAGGAGATCAGCCTTGGGTGTTCATTGGAAGGACTGATGTTGAAGCTGAAACTCCAATACTTTGGCCACCTGATGCGAAGAGCTGACTCATTTGAACAGACTCTGATGCTGGGAAAGATTGAGGGCAGGAGAAGAAGAGGATGACAGAGGATGAGATGGTTGGATGGCATCACCGACTCAATGGACGTGAGTTTGTGTAAACTCTGTGAGTTGGTGATGGACAAGGAGAACTGGTGTGCTGCGGTTCATGGGGTCACAAAGAGTCAGACACAACTGAACGACTGAACTGAACCCCAATACTGACTGGTTTATGGTCTTTAATATTTCAGACTAGCAGTCTATGATAATTAAAAAATAGTAAAGATGTTTCTAATGTTTAGTATCTGTGTGTACAGTCCTGTTACTAACAGCAGTAATGGATGGAGGTCAAACCTAAGCAAATATTTGATTAATATGGGACATACTTTTCTATCAGAGATATATACAAATGGAATGAACCTTCTTGTAGAAAGTAAATAAGATGCTAAGTTAATAAGAAGTTCTCCTTACAGACAATTTGGTAGGATACTGAAATACTTGACTTGGACTCCTCCTATCCTAATGTTGTAGGATTCCACTAAGTTTTCCAGAGAACGCAAAGCACATTTTAATAGTAGAACCCACATCTTTGAGAATTTTGCATTTAATGTGTTTAAAAGATGACAGTTGCTATTTTCAACACATCTTTGAATATAAGAAATGGACAAATAGAATATCATGATTAACATTATGAACATTTTATCATCAACAACAATCTTGAGGTACTAGCAAAATAACTGTGTATAAATTCAGTATCTTTGAAGTCTGAGAATACATGTACTCGTTAAGCACCCAAATCTATACAAATCTACTAAAAGATTTTGATAAATCCTTAAGTACATTCCAGGGAGATTTTTCAAATAGCTAATAGTTAGTCAGTCAGTATTTCACCTTCTCCTAAATATGCATCAACCCTTGGAGCCTAGACTTGATGTTGTGACTTTGTAACTGAACCAAGAGAACACCTTCTGGGAACAGAGCATAAGACACCACACAAGCTGCCAATTTGGATTAATTCACTCTTGATGACACAAAAGTGATAACACAAAGGCATCTTCAGGCTCCAATAACTCATGCTTTTGTAATCTTTAATATTTGATATATATCTGAATTTCTTTCGCATTTTCTGCATACCCCCTCAATGCTAATATACAAACAGCTCCTTACTTCACTGCTGAGATGTCACAGCTGTTAAACCAGAAGGTCTGGAAATGATACCATTCTCTATGGCTTTAACAGTGGGATAACTTTATCAATGTTGATGTGAAATAGCATAATTCATTTTATCTCACCCAGGCAGGTTTTCTGTGTTTCATACTGTATTATTTATGTACACTACTTGCATTTGAATGGTAACCTAAATTTGGCAAGTCTCTTTGCAGACGTTTAAGTTAGTGAGTCACAAACCCCTCTGAAATAAGCAAAATATGTATTATTTACCTTGTTTTGTGGATCTGAAAACAGAGTCCCAGAGATGGCATCTGACTTAGTCCAAATGGTTCAACCGCGGCTTCTGCTCAGCCCTGATGAATCCTACTCCCACACTGTCTCCATCACATCACCCTGCTTCTTAAGCTCATTCCAAAGTCAGCTACTGTGGCAACTCTAAGGAGTGCCCACCAATATCCTGCTTATCTGTCCTTCCAGAGCCCTTAGAAGACGACACTCCCCTGACAGCCCTCTTGTAGTCAGTGAACTTCGGAACGGCTCTGATCACTGGACCGTGAATAGAAATGTGTGTCGCTTTTGTATGGCTTTATTGAAGCTTCGATGGGCCCTTCCAACTGTCTCTCCTCCCCTTTGGCAGCAAGTATGGAGGCCACACGTGGGGCCAGTGGTGCCAGAAGATACTGAGAGCCTGAATTACTTAGTCACTCACTGCATAGAGGAGAGCTGTCCTGCTGAGTCATCTGACTTAAGCAGACTTCCACTGAGAAACACATTAACTGTGCCATTTAAGCCACTGAAATTGGGGGCGTGTTTGTCTCAATAGCGTAAGCTCAGCATATCCTAACATACTCATCTAGATCTTTTCTGCAGCTCATCCCCGTATGCCATGATCTCCAATTAAGATGTTTAAAGAAGGTACAAAAACTCCTCTTGGTTGCTATGGAGACAATAAGGCAAGAGAAGGTGACAGGGATTGGTTCAGAACCCAGTGCCTTTAGATGTTACATTGAGTTGGTCATGGAAGGACTCACTTAAGAGATAAAATTTGACCAATGATTTGAAGCCGTGTAGAAATCTTCTGAAAATTGCACTCTCAGCAACAAGAGAATATTCAGTCATCTGATGTTTTAAGACAACAGTCCCCAACCTATCTGGCATCCGGGACTGCTTTCATGGACTACAGTTTTAACCTGGGCTGGGCAAAGATGGGGGTTTGCAACGGTGCAGATGGTAATGCAAGCAGTGGAAAGCGATGTGAGGCAGCAGAGAAGCTCCGCTCACTCACCTTCTACTCATCTCCTGCTGATCTGCAGCCCCAGGGGTTGGGGACCCCTGTTTTAGGAGAAGCACAGAGGCCAATGTAGCTGAAATTCAGTGACCGGAGGAGGAGAGTAATGAGAAATGAAATTAGAGGGGAAAGGAGAAAAACACATTATACAGGACATTGTGGGCTGTTATAAAGACTTTGGTTCTTACTCTTAGTGAAACTGGAAGCCATTGGAAACTGTGGTGCAGTGTAGTGACATGATTTGGTTTATATTTATCAAGAATTGTCTTCTAAAAGTGTGTTTATGACACTAAAAAGTTATTTACAATGGATGCAGTTATTGCAATATAACCCTGGCTTCACTCGTGGGCCATTATCATCCTGGAATAACTCTCACCAATCCAATAATGATCGTGTTCACATACAGTGCAAACTATATCGATGACGATCAGACTTCCCTCTTAGGTTCCCAATAATACACTAAGCTGCAGCACCCCGATTTGAATCACTGCCATAAAGCTATCAAAGAAATCTTTGCAAGAGTCTGTAATGTCCTGAATCTCCACTGTAAATTGTCAAAAAGTTGGATATCATTTCATAACATATGAAACCAGCACTTGGAATATCCTAGATAGTGAATATGTTGACCCCACAAACTATTTTGTCAATTCCAACTGGATCACCAAAAGAAATCTTTGACTCAAAAACAAACAAACAAACAAACCCAAAAAACAAAAACCTATTGCCACATAGCTCAAGTTAGAAACTTAAAGATTGATAAATGTTTCTAAAACTTCTTTCTCCCATACATGTTTCAAATCCACCCTTTTACCTTTCTTCCTCAGTTCAGTTAAGTTGCTTAGTCATGTCCGACTCTGCGACGTCATGGACTGCAGCACGCCAGGCTTCCCTGTCCATCACCAGCTCCTGGAGCTTGCTCAAACTCATGTCCATCAAGTCAGTGATGCCATTCAACCGTCTCATTCTTTGTTGTCCCCTTCTCCTGCCTTCAATCTTTCCCAGAATCACCATCTTTTCCAGTGAGTCAATTCTTCGCATCAGATGGCCAAAGTATTCTTCCTTAGACACACCTTCACATCTAGCCCTCAGTCCTTCTCATGTGAACTGCTGAATCAGCCCCTAATGCATCTCTCAGGCTCCATCCTCTCATTGCACATTGCTAAGCATCTTTCTAAAACACAAATCCAGTTGTGGCACCATTCTCCATGTGAAGAATGAACTAAACTGGGATTTTTCCCTGACAGTCCAGTGGTTGGGATTTTACCTTCCAATTCAGGAGGTGCAAGTTCAATCCCTGGTTAGGGAGTTGAGATTCCACATGTCTTGAGGCCAAAGAGCAAAACATATAATAGAAGCAATATTCTAACAAATTCAATTAAAGACTTAAAATGGTCCACATCAAAAAAAAAAAAAAAATCTTAAAAAAAATAAAAAGAATGAGCTAAACCTCTTTGGACTTAAAAGATTCCTGGACATCAAGTTTCTGCCTGCATTTTTGGCTACATTTCTTGTCAGATCTAGATTGCAGTTTTTGCAGCAGCCATACAAATCTGCTTGTTGTTTTCCAGACATCTGTGACTTTGCATATGCCCTCTGCTGGAATATTTCTTCACCTTGTCTAACTGCAGAATTGTTCCTGCTTTCAGCCTCTGCTTATATGCTATACCGTTTGTAAAATCTTTCCTGATCTCCCCTCCAGGGCCTCTCCTTTGTAACTTTATCTCAATGGTGACTTTGAGCTTACATCTGTCACTCCCACAAGACAACTCTGTGCCTGCCAAGCCCCTAAGAGAGAGGCAGAGTAGATACATAGTAGGTGCTCAGTCCAAGCTGAGTGAATTAATACTCCAAAATGCCAGTCCATCCAGCTCTTCTGCCTGGCATCAACATAATGAAGAGAATGTCATGTCTTTATCCCAATATCCTATAATGTTCAGTGGGTAGAAGGGCTTCCCTGGTGGCTCAGATGGTAAAGAATCCACCTGCAATGCAAGAGACCCAGGTTCTATTCCTGCATCAGGAAGATCCCCTGGAGAAGGAAATGGGCTACCCACTCCAAAATTCTTGCCTGGAGAATTCCATGGACAGAGGAGCCTGGTGGGCTGCAGTCCATGGGTCACAGAGTCAGACACTTCAATGGGTAGAAAGTGGCGTTATGTTGTTACATTCTTTGAGGAAAATATGGTAATTTCTTTCAGCAGTGTGTTGGGTAAGTTGCACACAAAGGACATTTTAAAATTGAACCTGTCCTTACTTAAGGTTTTCTTTTTTTCCCTGGCATTTTATTGTTTCAAACTGATTTGTCTTTGTAAATTTCTGGCTTGCAGCCACCGTTATTAAATGATTACCATTCTTCTTGGGGCTGACCTCATTTTCTTGTTCACTGGATACTTTGGCTATGAAAGGGAAACCTGTTGAGAAAAATCAGCCTTTGGTTTCTTGGTTCATATGCAGATCTGAATTCTGAAATTTGTGTAAAAATAGATTTTATTTAAGAGCAACTATTCACCAGACTTCCCTGGTGACTGAGACAGTAAAGCGTCTGCCTACAATGTGGGAGACCTGGGTTCAATCCCTGGGTTGGGAAGATCTCCTGGAGAAGGAAATGGCAGACCACTCTAGTACTATTGCCTGGAAAATCCCATGGACGGAGGAGCCTGGTAGGCTACAGTCCATGGGGTCGCAAAGAGTCGGACACGACTGAGCGACTTCATTTTCACTTTCATTCTAAAATTAATCAAATAATGGAAAATTTAAAGATGCCTGATTTTTTAAAGAAAGTACATTTCAGTAATACAGCATTGTTTAGTATTTGTATTTGGCTCTTATTTTTTCTTATTACAAAGCAGCATACATTCTGAGTTGGGACATTGCTGTTTTTGCCTCATCATCTTGAAACCCCTCTCTAGTCAGCATAACTCTTGTTTGGTTGAATACCGCAATAATATGCCATTATAACTGGTGACTGAATCATTGGTTTTTATAGGATTGGTACTGTAAAGAGCTGAGTCATATGTCTTGTATCAAAATTGATGTGAGTTTTAAAGCTAAAAGTAAAATGAACCCTTGAACATACTCAAGTGAAAAATCACAGCAACCTGTGAGCTGAAGGCTTTCATAGCTACTATTCAATTTTTTTTTCCAAGCTGCATCATTATACTCTGTATTGTCATGCAGCAAGTGGAAAAATCCAAGCTCAGAGCTCACTATTCTTGTTAAGAAAAGGATGATATTGGAAATGATGCTAGTTTCTCTGTGATCAGCTCTAAATCTTGACCATCGGCTTATCACGAGCTTCATTTGCTTGAAGTTTCCAGTGGCTAACTGCTCAAATGAGGAACCAGGGTCATTTTAGCATGTAGGCAACCACTGAGTTTGGGTAGCGAGCCCTAGAGGTCTCAGAACTTTTTTTTTTTTTTTTTCACATAAATATCCAGAAGTGGAATTGCTGGATCATATGGTACTTCTAGGGCTTCCCAGGTAATCTTGTGATAAAGAATCCATCTGCCAGTGCAGGAGACATAAGAGACATGAATTCAGTCCCTGGGTCGGGAAGATCCCCTGGAGGAGGGCATGGCAACCCACTCCAGTGTTCTTGCCTGGAGAAGCCCATGGACAAAGGAGCCTGGCTGTAGTCTATAGGGGTTGCAGAGAGTCGGACATGACTGAAGTGACTTAACACACACACGCACACACATGCACACATAGTAGTTCTATTTTTAATTTTTTAAGATGCCTCATACTGTTTTCCATAGTGGCTGCACCAATTTATAATCTTACCAATCACACAGAAGTGTTCCCTTCCTCTACATTTTCATGAGCTTTTGTTATCTCCTCTTTCTGATGCCAGCCATTCTAACAGACATGAGGTGATATGTCATTATAGTTTTGATTTGTGTTTCCTTGATGATTTAGAATGTTGCACACCTTTTCTGTGGTGGTGGGGGGGGGTTAGTCATTAAGTCCTGTTCAACTCTTGTGACTCCATGGACTATAGCCCACCAGGCTCTTGTGTCCATGGGCTTTGGAGAAGCCTATATATATATAGGAGTGGGTTGCCATGCCCTTCTCCAGGGTGTCTTCCCAACCCAGGTATCGAAACCAGGTCTCCCACATTGCAGGTGGATTCTTTATAAACTGAGCCACCAGGGAAGTCCAAGAACACTGGACTGGGTGGCCTATCCCTTCTCCAGGGGATCTTCCCATTCCAGGAATTGAACCGGGTTCTTCTGCATTGCAGGCAGATTCTTTACCAGCTGAGTTCCCAGGGAAGCCCATATATATGTACATATATATATCTATTGAGTTATTTGAGTACTTTATATATTTTGGACATTAACCTGTTATCAGATAAATGATTTGCAAATATTTTTGTCTGATTTCATAGGTTTTCTTTTCATTTTGTTGATTTTTTTGTTGATATGGAATTCTTATAGCTGCATTTAGTGTTTCCATTATTGTTAACTTTTTTCACAGTTGTCCTTATGCCATTTCATTGAACTTGCTATTTAAAAGTCCTTTGGGCTAAAGAGAATGTTTCTTTAAAGACAAACAAAGCTTAAAATACAGATATTAGAGCCTTTTAGAATAATTTTGAAAATTAAAATGGGTAAGCAATGATGGGGGAGAGCCTGAAAGGCTCTCTTTTAAAAAAAATTTGAAGATTTACTCTTTTTGTCCCACCTGCCTTTGGCATGGATTTGTAAAATTTAGAATTTTCCCAAGGTTTTTTTTTTTTTTTTTTTCCCCTACTTTGCACTCTATACTTTTACTTTTATGACCACATGAATGGGTAATATCCAGACAAATGTTTGTTGTGACCTTAAAAAAAAATGTCATTTGATAGGGAGCAAGCTAAAGATTTCTGTCAGCTTCTCATTAGAAGTCTTAAATCTCCAAGAGGCCAGGGCAGTGAATGTTCTTCAAGAGCGGTCTCCAGGCAACAGGATTCCAAGCAGCTACTTCAGAGGACACAAAAGTGAACAGAAATAAGATGAGACACTGAGTTTGGAAAAAGGAAGAATTCACAAAAAATGTAGATGCATTTGAGAGATACATGTCAGAACATTCTAATGTCTTGGAGAGAGGAGTTAAAAGGTGGCATTTTAACCCATAATTAATTTCTTAGAATATGGGATTTTAAAATTATTTATTCAGGACTTTAAGAACATTTGAATTTTTGTCAATAGAAAGAAAGCTTATTGCTGTTGTTGTTCAGTTGCTCAATCATGTCTGACTCTTTGTGACCCCATGGATTGCAGCGCGCCAGGCTTCCTCGTCCTTCACTGTCTCAGAATTTGCTCAAACTCATGTCCATTGAGTAGGTGATGCCATCCAACCATCTCATCCTCTGTCACCTCCCTCTCCTCCTGCCCTCAATCTTTGCCAGCATCAGGACCTATTCCAAAGTCAACTCTTTGCATCAGGTGGCCAAAGTGAAAGCTTAACATACTTTTAAATAATTTTCACTCAGTTTTGATCACAGACCTCAAATTACTATTTTCTTTTTTAAAGAATGAAATCAGTGATTAGGAAAGCAGGACTTAAATATTTAAAGTGTATCTCACCACTCAGGAAGATACTCTAAATTATCTCACTAATATCCTAAATAAATGAGGCCCCTGAATATTCTTTTCATTATAATAGTACCTCCCAGTACTTTAATGGTGATGAAATTACCCTACTGAAATTAGAGTTAATATCATAGAGACTGTTTTGTGGACTCCAGTGCAGCTCTAAAATTGAACTTTGTGAAAAAAAGAAAAAGTAAAGTCTATTATGGGTTCCACCTACGCTTATTTTCCTTGTCCCACCTGCCTCCAGAATCAAGTTTAAAATAGACATTGTTGACTTCAGCATATACACTGAGACCATATCACTAGGGAAGAATATGAACATTTGGGCAAAATAAACAAGCACCTGGGAATAAGGAATAAAAAGGAAAAAGTCATCATCAAAAATATTCACCTATAGGAAGAGAGCACCACCTGTTTCACACATGTTTTTAAAGACAAGAAATTAAATAAAATGTCTTAGCTTTAACATTAACAGCTCACTGGTGTATTACAACATAACAATATGAAATAGAAAATATATTTGGAGTGAAATATATTATAAATAGACTTAGACACCTGTTTTATGTATACAAGGAATCAAAAGAGCCTTCTAAAAAGAAAAAACAGACACTAATATAATACCTTGTCCTTGTAGATACAAAGACCAAGAGAAAGTGAAAAGGCCAAGATAATGTAACTATTCTCTATATGCTGGAAGGTTTACAGCCTGAAATAATTAGTATACAGGAAGGAAACAGTGACTTTTAACTTTCTTTTAAAATGTTTAAATTCATAAATAACTTGTTCTCTTATTGCTTTACAAATGTTTCTTACCTTTCTTGTCAAGCTTGCTATGCATTTTCATCGGCTCCCTGAATATCCTCCAAAGCAGGCCACATTCATACATCCTTTTCATCTCTTTTTGCAAGACTGGGAAAAAAATGCAGTTATCAAATTTATACACAGCAAATGAATTCTGCCCATGCTGCATTTTGAATTGGGGAGGAACGTGTTCTTGATCGCATTGCCTTGGCTTGATTTCTGAACATTTCTGTCCTTTGTCCTTTGACTCTCTATACAGACTAAATTTCCAAGACATGTTGCTTGGTTTCATTATATCCTGGATGCATACATCAGTGCTTTATTTTAAAAATCCAGCTGGATTGCTTAGGATGCAAAGCACATTTTATTGTGAATGGGTTTATGGTCTTGGAACATCAGGTTTTGTTATTGCTTTTGTTTTTCTACTCAGAAGTTATGCATATTCCTTTCTACCCTAAGGTATTGAAGTATTAGGGCAGGTAAGCCAAGATCCTTGGATGGGTGGTTTTTTTTTTTCACATTCATTAAAATATACTTATCGGTTGACACTTTTAATAGTACTCATCAGCTTTCTCTCAGGATGTGCTGTTCATCTTCAATACATTTTCCCAGCCATCATTAATTCTTAAACACTTCAGAGAGGCACATAGGTGAGCATCACTCGTCGGATTTTCATTCAGTCTAACTGTGGGAAACCTTCCATCAAGATAACAAAATGACATTGGGATCCATTATCTCTACTGTACAGATGAAGAAAATGAGCACAGAAGATGAAGTGGTAGAGCAAGGGAACAGAAAGAGAGGCTGTGTGAACGGAGTGCAAACACTTTTCCAATCCCAGCTCTCAAACCCTGGCTTGTTTCTATTTGATCTTATTACAGATCTCTCTCGACTGCGGAAAAAGAGACCAAACTGGATGGAATGCTTTAGAAACTTCTGAATAAAACTTTCCCTAAGAATTATTAAGTGATACCATTAAAGAAAGGCTTTCCAGGTGGTGCTAACAGTAAAGAACCCGCCTGCCAATGCAGTTAGATGTAAGAGACACAGGTTCGATCCCTGGGTAGGGAAGATCTCCTGCAAGAGGGCTTGGCAACCCACTCCACTATTCTTCCTGGAGAATCCCTTGGACAGAGGAACCTGGCCGGCTGCAGTCCATAGGGTCACAAAGAGTCAGACACGACTTAGCATGCATTCATGCAGCACATAGTTAAAGAAAAACCAATAATCACACCATGGTTTGTGATCCTCAGTTGGACACTAGGCAATTGGGTAGCATCTGTTCAGAATGGGGCTTTGCCACCTGACTGATTTGGTTCTGAGGGAAAAATCATTTACTAGGATTTCTCTGGGGCTTCCCGGGTGGCTCGGTGGTAAAGGATCCACCTGCCTAGTTAGTAGGAGACTCGGGTTTGATCCCTGGGTCAGAAAGACCCCCTGGAGGAGGGCATGGTGACCCACTCCAGTATTCTTGCCTGGGAAATCCCATGGATGGAGGACTTGGTCGGCTACCGTCCATCGGGTTGCAGAGTCAGACATGATTTAGTGACAACAACTAGAGGTATAGTCACTAGAGCTTTCTCTCTCTGCCATGTGAAAAGGTAGTCATCCGGAAGACAGGAAGAGGGCACCTTGTTCTTGGACTTGCCAGCCTCCAGAGTTGTTTGCTGTGTTGTTTAAGTCAGCCAGTCTATGGTACTTCTTATAGCAGCCTGAGCTAAGACACTGCCTTGTGTTTGGCTGGGATATAAGTTCCCCAGACCCATCCTTTTAACTCTCCTTCCCTGTATTGCCATAGACCTCTCCTCTGGCCAGAAAATATTGCTTTCTGTCCATTTTTCCTCCCTTTCCAATTTTCCTTCAAATTACTCAAGACCATAATTCCTCCCCTTCAGCCTCTCTGGTACATTTACTGATATTTGGCATGCTGTGTGCATCCAGACCCAGCAGTTTTTCACTAATACAACCTCCTGACTGTCTGCCCAACTTCATTTCCAGTTTCACTCATGATTGCCCTTAGTTTCTGCTCCCAAGCGCCCTGTGTTCTCTCCCTCCTCCTGTATCTGTTTCTTGCTTTGCTATATTCATTTTTAGTAGCTGCCATAACAAATTAGCAAAAACTGTAGTTTAAACAATAGAAATTTGTTCCATACTTCTGGCGGTCAGAAGTCCCAAATCGAGGTGTCAGCAGGGCTATGTTCCCTCTGGAGGCCCTAGAGAAGAAATTTTTCTCACCTTGTCCAGTGTCCAGTGTTTGCTGACATTCCTTGGCTTGTGCTCAGACTTCTGCCTCTGTTGCACTGCATTCTGCCCTTCTGTCAAACTCTCCAGTGTGCCCTTCATAAGATACATGACACTGCAGTTAGAGTCTACCCAGGTAATCTAACCCAGTTAGAGTCCACCAGGGGCTTCCGTGGTGGCCAAGATGGTAATGAGTATGCCTGGAATGCAGAAGACCCAGGCTCGGTCCCTGGAGAAGAGAATGGCAACTCACTCCCATTCTTGCCTGGAGAATCCCCGGACAGACAAAGCTAGTGGGCTACAGTCCATGAGGTTGCAAAGATTCAGACGTGACTGAGCAACTAACACTCTCACTTTCACACTTTCCTGGGTAATCTAGGATGATCTCTTGATCTCAGGATCAAAGAGATCTTTTGAGATCATTTCATTTACAAATGAAACATTTTCATTACATTACATCTGCAAAGGTCCTTTCCAAATAAGGTAATGTCCACAGGATCGGGGAATTAGAACATGGATATGCCTGTTGGAGAAATGCCATTGAACCCACTGTGCTTGGCAGTGCCTTTTCTTACCTCCCAGTCGGTATCCCTGTCTACACTGTTGTCTCAGGCAATCTCTTTTGTCATTATATCCGCATCACCCTGAAACACAATTGTCTTCTTGTTACTTACACCCTTACTTTATGCTCTTTTCATTCATTTCAACCGTATTGCTAGTTAGAGCGTCAAGCCCACCTGCAACTATTAGTTAAATACCTTCCTGCCATCAAAGCTGTATACAGCACTTGCTTTACTGATCTTTTTCTTTTAAAATATTCCTTCTCTCATCCGATTTCCCATAGGTTGTTTTCTCTTGCCGAATCCTTTGTTTCCTTCCTTGACTAATACATCTTTCAAATCTCATTTTAATCACAATTTCTTAATATTTCTAAATATTATCTATTATGTTCTAACTTATTATCTGTCTTTCTTCCATGGTAGAGGTTGAGGCAGATGCTTTCTGGATCACTGTTGTGTCCTCAGCTCCTAAGCAAACACCTGAATAGGTGTTTCATCACAACTGTTGAGTGTGTGAAGACATATGTTCTTCACTCTCTTTTCAATATCTTATCAAGTACAAGAAATAGAAATCTTCTCAAACTGATGCCAAATTTAGCTGCTTGGAGCTTAAAACCAAATGAAAATATATGATATGGATAAAATGGGAGCTCAATTGAGATCCAGTTTTTGTGTGTGTGTGCTTATTAGCTCACTTGTGTCTGACTCTTTGGGGCCCCATGGACTGAAGACCACGAGGCTCCTCTGTCCATGGGGATTCTCCAGGCAAGAAAGCTGGAGTGGGTTGCCATGCCCTCCTCCAGGGGATCTTCCCAACCCAGGGATCAAACCCAGGTCTCCCCCATTGCAGGTGGATTCTTTACCGATTGAGCCACCAGGGAAGCCCAAGATCCAGTTTAGATATGTTAATTCATGGTGTGTGTGCTCCGTCGCTCAGTCGTGTGTGACTCCTTGTGACCCTTTGAACTGAGCCTGACAAGTCCTTCTGTCCATGGGATTTTTCAGGCAAGAATACTGGAGTGGGTTGCCATTTCCTCCTCCCAGGGATCTTCCTGACCCAAGGATCTAACCCACATCTCTTATATCTCCTGAATTACAGGTGGATTCTTTACCACTAAGCCATCAGAGAAGCCCTTTTAATTCAGTGGACAGCATAAAATCAGTATTTACATGTGGGTTTCCTAAAAGACTCATGTTTTGATTGTCTTTCAATGTAGAAAAAAAAAAAAAGTGTGTTTCTAAGGTATTTTGAAGCATAACATTTAGGAGCCTTGATTTTAAATTGATTTCCCGCAAAGCAATTAGTTTCACATTATCCCAGTATTGTCAGAGACAGGATATATGATGTTTTCTGAGGTTGGACACTTCACTGAGTTCATGGCATTTTAATAACTTGAGCTTAAAATAGTAAAACACCAAATTGTATTTCTTAGCCCCATGTGATGCTAGAACTTCCTTTAAGGAATGTTATAAGAAGCAAATTAGTAGCAGAAGGGAAAAACAAAAGTCAAGATTTATAGAATAGAACCCAAAGGTTCTGTGACCATTTTTCTTTATAGGTATGCTTCTCATAGCCCTCTTGCTAGCTGATTTTCTTTTAAAAAATGACCTTGTCTTTTCTATAAAATCAAATCCAAATTCTTGTTAAAGGGCCTATTTTATGTTCTTTGACCTGAGTAATACAAGATTGATGAAACAGTCTTTGAAATCATGAACTGCTGAATTGATTGACATGATCCCAAACTGTGTACATAAAATGTTATTGGTGTTGTTCGCTGGAATTTTTATGATTTTAGATTTCCTGATATGGGTGGATTGGTGGGAAAGGGCTCATTTACAAAATGTGGTTGATAGTATTCAGTTGCTAAGTCACATTTGACTCTTTTTGATCCCATGAACTGCAGCACACCAGGCTCCCCCGTCCTCCACTGTCTCCCAGGTTTATGCTCAAATTCATGTTCCTTGAGTCAGCGATGCTATTTAACCATCTCATCTTCTGCCACCCCCTTCTCCTTTTGCCTTCAATCTTTCATGATTTGCAAATTAAATCTGAGCAAATGTGAGAATGTTTTAAGGACCAGTCAAAATTATTAAGATTGTTGGCTTTGATTTCAAATAAAGAATAGCAAAAAATAAACCTTGATGCCAGTGACACTTAGTGAACCTAAATTGAGTACTTTTAGTAACCTTCCTACATCATTAAAACCAAGTAATTAATATGTTAGTGTCCAATAAATGCCTTTCATTACTAGTAGATGCTTTCAAGTTTGTCAAAAACAGCTAAAAGAAATGTGACGAATAGCTAAAAATGACTAAAGGAAATTAACATACACATTTCCATTAAGAGTCCCTCACATCCACTAGGTAGTTGATCTTTCTCGCTGTATGTGGGTTAGGTCAGCCATAGAACAGTACATTGGATGAATAAGGATCTGTACAAATTGGCAGTTTCTGAACGAATAGTTGCTGAACTAAATTTCCTTCCTATTTCAGAAACACTGATATGCCTATTTTCATGGAGCCAAACATATCAGTTATTCAGTTTCTTTATGTCTGTAACATTTTGTTAATGTTTGCTAGTTTTTTTATATTACGCCTCAGAAACATTTTTCTATGTTGAATATTCACAGCTGAATAGTCACTGTGTATACCATGGTATCTTCCCATATCTTAAATGCATTTAGTAGTTTAAGAATATGAAATAGGATGAAGACTGAACAGAAAATAACAGTAATATTCATAATAATATTTATCCATTTCTGTAATTTCTGTAAATAGAAATGTTTTGACTTAAATTGTTATCTTTTTTGTTGAGCAATTGTTTCCACATATCTGAGTCCACTTGGTGTTTCTTTTCTCTGAGCCCCATCCTTCACCTCCTGAACCAATTTCAACTGAGACTGAAAGCTTTTAGGCAGCTTTAGATCTCTGTTACTCCAACTCATTGATTCCTAACTCTCGCTCTATATTAGCACCATCAGGGTAATTTTAAAAATATAATAACATCTGCATATCATCCCCAGAGGTTCTGGCTTCATTTAGTTGTGTTTTGGACCCAGGTATCAATATTTGTAACCACAGTTAGTCCAACTTGAGTGAAATGCCTGTCCTCAGACCCGTTCCACTTAACACATGGGGGAAATACCACCGTCCTTGTTTAGTTGCTTAGTCATGTCCAATTCTTTGCAACCCCATGGACTGTAGCCCGCCAGGCCCCTCTGTCCAGACAAGAACTGGAATGGGTTGCCTTTTCCCCCTCCAGTGAATCTTCCCAACCCAGGGATCAACTTGAGTCTCCTGAATTGGCAGGTGGATTCTTTACCATTGCCACCTGGGTGTGACTGAATTTAAATCTAACATGAAGACAGATCTGAGGACCAGTCTTCTCTCTGAGGCAAAATGGGATTGGGTCTCATATTCTTTACCAAATCAGGCACCCTATGGGGCCTGATAGAAGTTTCATCTTGGAAGCTTCATCAGGTTTTAGGATGTAATATTTCCAGGGGCCCACACCAGCTGGACTTAAATTCTGTTTCCTGAGTTGAAACCACTTATGACATCTCATCCTGATAACAGAGTTCTTGCCCCAAACTGAAGCTCAGAGACATGAAGTCACAGAGCTCATTAGTGGTGTGAATCAGATTTACACACTGGTGTGTTGAATCCACATCCTGTGCTCTGAGTCACAGCACTGATGCATTAGACAGGACAGCTAGGCTGTGCTACAGAAACAGATAAACCCTGAAATCTCACTGGGTCAACCCAATGCCATATTACTTCTTGATCATATCAGCAGCTCACTTGTGTGGCTCTCCTTGAAGCCATGGTCAGGGACTCCGCCTCCTTCCATATAGTGGACTCACCATCCCAGAATCCTTTGCTTCCATCCACCTAGGCTGGGCTAGTGTTAATGAAGTTCATGTTCATGGGCTCAGGGAGGCCAAACAAACTGAAACTTCATGGAGTTTGGAGCAAAGGAAGGTTTATGGCAAGGCCTTGCAAGGAAACAATGTGACTCAAGCCCTAAAATGCCTCAAGCTCCCTTAAGTTTCAGCATTTTTAAAATCCAGGTGAGGGAGGGGGATGTCGTAGGGTACCTGATCAGACCTGCACAATTCTTGTATTGATAGGAGGGAACAGGGTGGTGTCTGAGAGGTTAACATGATCTGTCCTTAGGTTCCCGGATGCACAGGGCTATGTGCTTATTGCCATCAAGTTACTTATATTGCATTTGGTGGGGGGGTTTCATGTCTGCAAAACAACTCAGGTAATTTCCATCCAATACTGTTATTGGTCCATCTAGTCAAAGCTATGGTTTTTCCAGTAGTCATGTATGGATGTGAGAGTTGTACTGTAAAGAAAGCTGAGTACCGAAGAATTGATGCTTTTGAACTGTGGTGTTGGAGAAGACTCCTTGGAGAGCAAGGAGAGCCAACCAGCCCATCCTAAAGGAAATCAGTGCTGAATATTCATTGGAAGGACTGATGCTGAAGCTGAAACTCCAATACTTTGGCCACCTGATGTGAAGACCTGACTTATTTGAAAAGACCCTGATGCTGGGAATGACTGAAGGCGGGAGGAGAAGGGGATGACAGAGGATGAGATGGTTGGATGGCATCACCAACTCAATGGACATGAGTTTGAGTAAACTTCGGGAGTTGGTGATGGACAGGGAGGCCTGTTGTGGTCATGGGGTCGCAAAGAGTCAGACACGACTGAGTGACTGAACTGACCGACTGTTATCTAGGTGCTTCAGAGAGAAGCTAAAGCAGATGAATATTGAGGAAGGCCTGACCCCAGAAGGCCCCATAGGGTCCAGTTTGGTTACAGTAATAAAAGGTGGTAAGGAAGGAACACCAGCTATCAGCTGATCTTGACAGGAGGCAATGCATCTTTTCCTTTAATATTCTGTTGGGGAGAATGAGTCACATAGCCCCTCCCTTCCCAGATGCAAGGAAAGCTGGGAAATATAGAGGAGGAGCAGTTAACTCTTACTATCACCATAGCAACCTGCTGCCTGCACTCATCTGCCCTAGATGGATCTGCAGATCTAAAGATTGGTGTAGTGGGTTAGTCGCTAAGTCCTGTCTGGCTCTTGAGACCCCCATGGACTGTGGCCCTCCAGGCTTCTCTGTCCATGGAATTTTCCAGGCAAGAATTCTGGAGCAGGTTGCTGTTTCCTCCTCCAGAAGATCTTCCCAACCCAGGGATGGAACCAACGCCTCCTGCATTGCAGGCAGCCTCTGCGTTGGCAGGTGGATTCTTTAACTGCTGAGCCACCAGGGGTTCTCTATTGCTGTGTTTCTTCTTGTTGGACCCACCTCTCTGCTCAACCTGCATTGAATTGATCAGAAGAATCTTTGCGTTTTGTTGATGACTCATTACTTGCTGTTCTGCCCATCCACACAGGCAATATAAGTTACTTAAATAACCTACTGTTTGCCTCATCTTGCTAGACTAGATAACTTATGTTGGCTAACAGTTTTTTCCCCAGTAACAGAGCTGTTATTTTGGGGGGGGCTACTCTTCCAATTTGATTGTGCTGCTAGATAGAAAAGGATGAAATCTGCCTAGTTTAAGAGACATACAAATAAGAGACAAACTGATGTTATACCACTCTGGTGGTTCAAATCAGGCAAAATGCCCTCCCTGTGTGTTGCGTGGCTGTCAGAGTAGAATCCTAGCCTATTGAAATGTCAGAGAATACAGTGAGACATCCAAGCACATTATAATAGCTGCTCCTAAAATTGCACTGAATCCATATGATTTTTAAATCTTTTATTCTCTCTATTTAAAAAAAAAATCATGTCAAGTGTCTTCCGCACCAACTGTTGTATTATAGTATGGCTATTTTTGACAAGATCTTTGAAGTAAAACTGACTTTCCAAAGTAGAAATAATAAAGAGCTGCCTTGATTCTATGCATGAGTACATACAGTTATAATTACTTATGTAAAATACTGAATACTACCTTGATGATTTTTACATCTTCACAGACTTGAGGCTGTTGCTCATATTGATGATAAATGAGATAAGATTACTGAGAAGAGATAGTCTCTTTCCATCTTAGAAATGGAGATGATGTTTGGAAGAGATTTGTGTGCCTAAATAGAGCTTAAATTACAATGAGCCAATATTCATTTTCTTGGACTGTAATTAATTATCACACTGAAGTTTAACTCTCTTCTAATCTTTCTTCCATGTTCATTAGGTTGCGATTTCCACCTCTGTTCTGGTTTCCTTTCTTGACCTGCAGCAGCTGTATAATTAAAGTGGAATTTCTGCTAATTAGTTGTGGTACTGGGGAGTTAGAGGGGACCTGGGGCATCATCTGATCCAGTTAGATTCTAACTGCACAAAGACTTGGATCAGAAGATCAGACTGCAGAAACAATCTAAGAATAACTCAAAGACTACACTTTTAATTTATGTTTTACAGAGGTTTAAGAACATTGGTTTCAGAGAAGGGCAATTAAGAGTTCACTGATTATACAAATAAAGCAATCTTCCTATCTATGCATGCTCAGTATGCTAAAAGTTTATATAATACAGTATTAAAGGGTACATATGCTTTTCCATAAACATACACATCTCTGGAAAACACACTTGGTTGAAATGAGACCAGCAGGCAGCAAGGGTGAGCAGTTTATCGCCTGCTCTCTGACATCTTCTGATTCTGACACTTCTCTTCTTTCGTATGAAAACTCCGAGCTTTCTCTCTGCAGAGGTCCCTTCTGTGAGAGAGATAAGAGATCTGGTGAACCAAATCTCCTGAAGTGTCACATACTAACAAGGAATTATTCACTAAGGAAAAGGATGCCTCTGGATATTGTGACTTTCAAGTGCTGGGAGTGTCCAAAGGCTTTGGGGGCCTAGGGATAGCACAAAGTTAGACAGTCCTTTAGGAGTTAGAATTAGATGACCTGAAGACGCTGATAACTTCACTTTCTATGTTCTATTGTCTGTGTTTTTGAACTCCCTCCTCCCCACCTCTGCCCCATTTTCATGGTCAAGTTCAGTCTTTCACCATGTTTTGCCCAGAGGATGACAACGGCCTTCCATTAGGACTTCTTGGGTACAGCCTGGTACCCATCAAGTCCACTCTCCACATTACTCTTAGATTGATCCATGCTGTAGCTTTTCACTTGTTTTTCCGGTATCCTCAGTACAAAAGGTCAAGTTCTTTACCGTGTTATTGAAGACCCTCCTAATATCCCCCCCAAACCCCTGCTTATTCTTCTGTCTTATCTCCCTCTTTTCTGTTTCAGCAGCTCTCAACTTTTCATGGTCCCTTAACCACATCACAGCATCCTCCATCCCTATGACACTTTTATTTTGCTTTTCTGATCTCAAATGTGCTTCTGCTCTAATCCCCTCAATCCTCTTTTATTAATTCCTCATCTTCCTTTAAGATTCAGGAGGGGTTACCTCCTTCAGGAATCTATCCATCCTCAAGAACCGCCCTCCAAAAACATGCATATACACCTCCATCTTCTTTCAGTGATAAACCTTCTCTCACAAACCCCATCTCCACACCCACACACACTCACACATTTGCTATCCTCTGCTGTCGTAGAACCTTCTCCATGCTTATCCTATTTGCAGTCAGTGCCATGTGTTGTAATTACATGCGTGTGAACGTGTCTTCCTCAGGGTCTGTCTTCCTTGAAACTCCCAACATATGTTGGGAATGCACAAATATGATTACAGTTATATAATTTAAGATTCTTCAGGGACCTCCCTCATGACCCAGTGGCTAATACTCCATGCTCCCAAGGCAGGAAGCCTGGGTTCAATCCCTGACTGGGGAACTAGTCCCACATGCAACCAAAAAAAAAAAAAAAAATCGTATGTGCTGCAACTAAGATCCAATGCAGACAAATAAATAAATAAATAACTCAAAAAATATTCTTTGAAATATGGTCTTTTAAAACAGATGGCCACTAGAAAGCTTTGTAGTCTCACACCTCTGTATTTGTCTGAAGTTATCTTTCTGGTTTTGTGGTACCACATATATATTTAGATGAAGGATGAACAGAACTGAGATTTGGAGGCATTTGCCTCTGTCTGTCCTTCATTTTTTTTTATGATCCTAGCTTACATCCATGAACTTGGGCTTGGAATCCTAATGTCAACTCTACAAAGTTATTGTGCCTGTGAATTGTCCCTGATATTGTCTGCCAAACTCCTGTCACTGCTTCTGAATTAGCCATCTCTGTAAAGAATCTGCCTGCAATGCAGGAGAGGCAGACTCATTCCCTGGGTCAGGAAGATCCCCTGGAGAAGAAAATGGCAACCCACTCTAGTATTCTTACCTGGGGAATCCCATGGACAGAGGAGACTGGTGGGGTTGCAAAGAGTTGGACATGACTGACCAACTAAACAAGTACAGCATTGTTTCTGTGGTGTGTTTCTGCATTGGTTACATGGAACAGATCTGAGGACAGGCATTTCACTCAAGCTGGCCTTACTGTGGTATTCCAGGCCTTGGACCACCTGAGCCAGTCACATTCCTCCTCCTCTGGGACCGGATCTCCTGTACAGTAAGTCCCCCACATGTGAATGAGTTCCGTTCTGAGAGTACATTTGTAAGTCCAGTTTGTTCGCAAATCCAACAAAGTTAGCCTGGGTACCCAATTAACACAGCCGGCTATGCAGTACTATAATACTTTTCACACAAATAATATATAAAAACAAACACAGAGAATAAAGAAAACATTATAATCTTCCACTACAGTTCCTTGAAAATTACAGAACAGTGTAACAGGGCTTCCAATGCAGGAGACGCAGGTTCAATCCCTAGGTCAGGAAGATCCCCTGGAGAAGATAATGGCAACTCACTCCAGTATTCTTGCCTGGAAAGTCATGGGATTGCAGTCTTGCCTGGAAAGTCTTGCCTTGCAGTCCATGGGATTGCAAAGAGTCAGACACAAGTGAGCAACTAACATACAACAGCTCTCATACAGGGACTGGCATCTAATGAAAAGGCAGGAAGAGTTACATGTCTAGGCATCTCATGATCCATCCACATCTTTGAAAGTTCACAACTTGAAGGTTCTTATATAGTAGATTTACTGTAATGAGACATGGTTGAAATCAGTTTTCCTCTCATGGCATAAGACTCAAACTGTATGGAGCTATGTAGAGGCAGCCATCTACATTGAGAGAGAATGCCACTGAAGCTGTGATGAGGATGTATTGTTTGTGCATGATCTTAAGAATCATTTAAGTGAGTATGAGGCTAGATCCTTTAAAGAAGCAAAGTGGGACAGCTCTGATCTACCACATTAGGCTGGTGCAGGTGAGATTGTGAACAAGACTTCCAGAGAGATGAGAGCAGGCAGCCTGTCTTGGGGCCTGGGCAGCCCTGAGCTGTGGGAGCTGTGTGCAGATAATAAATGTCAGAACTGAGCAAATCCCTGGCAGGCCTAGAATGGAGACCACCCCAGCAGATGGTGCTCAGTCACAGGTTCGTCTCAGCCGAGGATGAGGACTTGCTAGGATCTGCAAAGAGGACCACAGGTGTTTGGGTGGGCTGGGTGCCTTGTAATGTGTATAGTCTAGCAGTTGGCAGAGCCACCTGTGAAAATACTGCATTTGGTGGCACATGGGCTCATGGCCCTGTGGTCCATTACATCATCAAGCTCTGTTAGGTTTAGCAGGCAGAAGGCAAGGAAACCTGTGAGCAGTGGCTGTGTCTACTTAAATCTGGTTTATGGCTGCATGTCTTATATATTCTTCACTTCAAGACATCTTTATGAAGTGTATGTGGTACAGCAAGGGGCAGCCATCCGCATGGGAAGTGCTCCACACTCTTGTCCCTCATGTACCACCCGATTCAATCCGTCATCGGGCTTCCCCAGTGGCTCAGACGGTAAAGAATCTGCCTGCAGTGCAGGAGACCCAGGTTTGATCCCCAGGTCAGGAAGATCTCTTGGAAAAGGAAATGGCAACCCACTCCAGTATTCTTGCCTGGGGACAGAGGAGCCTGGCGGGTCGCAAAGAGTCGGACATGACTGAGACTAATGCTCAATCAGTCATCAGGTCTCAGGGCTCCCATTTACCAGATATTCCAGGAATCTCTTCTCCCCTCTTCTTTGCTTCCTAAGGAGACTTTGTTCCTCTTCATCTGTCTATTTTTCATGCGAGTATCTGGCACAGCAGAGAGACTCCATAAACCTGTGGGGAGTGGTTGAAAGAACAAGAGCAAGGCAGTCCACTGCCATATAAAGAGCTCTGGGATGGAAATTAGGACTGCTTGGCTTTGTTCCTTACAGCAAAACTAGCTAGAAGGTAGTTACTTTTGACTCTCAAGGATTTGATTTTGTCATCTGCAAAACAGTGAGTTGGCTTTTATTTCACAAAAGCATCCTCTGGGTCAAAATAAAACTCTTACATGCAACTAAGAAGTAGTAAGAAATCATTACTATTCTCTTGAGTTGATTGTATTCATTTTAAAAAAAAGAACAGTTCTCTTTTGCTGAGTATGATCAAATTCTTTGATTATTTTATTGTCTTTAGTCTTCTATGCCTGGAGATAGTTGACCTTCAAAATCTCTCTCTTTTTTAAATTAATTTTGATTGGAGTACATTGCTTTACAATGTTGTGTGAGTTTCTGCTATATAGCAAAGTGAATCATCCCCTCTTTTTTGGGATTTCCTTCTCATTTAGAGCACCACAGAGCATTGAGTAGAGTTACTGTAGCCATACAGTAGGTTTTCATCAAAATCTCTCTTTTTGTTTACTATCCCATAGTGCTTCTAAATCCTTGGAGGCAGATACCATGTATCTGCACTCAATTTTGCATCCTGGCACCCATAATAGTGATGCCCAGCACATGGTGATAACCTATATATATATTTCCTTTTTTGGGGGGCAGGGGGGAACACTTGCTTTTTTTAAAATAAATTTATTTATTTTAATTGGAGGCTAATTACTTTACAGTATTGTATTGGTTTTGCCAAACATCAACATGAATCCACCGCAGGTATACACGTGTTCCCCGTCCTGAACCGCCCCCTTCCTGCTCCCTCCCCGTATATTTCCTCAATAAAGCAATGACTGCTCATTATGTAGCAATTGCACTCAGAATTACATGGGCCCTTACCTGGTGCCAGAGTGGATAATAATCACTTGCCAATGCAGGGGATAGGGGCTTGATCCCTGGTCTCGGAAGATTCCCCATGCCAGGGGAGCAACTACGTCTTTGCGCCACAGCTACTGAGCTCTAGAGCCTGAAAGCCGCAACTATTGGAACCCGCGCACCTAGAGGCTGAGCTCCGCAGCAGGGGGAGCCACTGAAATGAGAAACCTGTGCCCTAGCCCCACTCACTGCAACTAGAGACAGCCCAGGCAAACCAATTAAGATCCAGTGCAGCCAAAATAAATAAACACTTAAAAGTAATACATTAATTGATTTGAGAGAATAGCATTGAAACTTGTATATTACCATATGTGAAACAGATCACCAGTCCAAGTTCGATGCATGAAACAGGGCAGTCAAAGCGGGTGCACTGGAACAACCCTGAGGGATGGGATGGGGAGGGCGGTGGGAGGGGGGTTCAGGATGGGGGACACATGTACACCCATGGCTGATTCATGTCAATGAATAGCAAAAACCACTACAATATTGTAAAGTAATTAGCCTCCAATTAAAATAAATTAATCATATTTAAGTAATACATTAAAGAAAACATTTCATGATATAAATAAAATAAAATTGCAGGCATGACTGAGGAATAAATCAAACATTTCAAGACCATGACTGGAAATTTCAACCAACTTGAAATTCTATTTTTTTCAATTCTATTTTTCCAAATATTATTGCTAAATAAACAATGAAATGAATCACACTTGTGAATATTGCACAAACGTGCTCTGGAAACGCCTGTAATTATGAATGACTGTGTTTAAATTTTGACTTACAATGTGTTATGCTGTGCTGTCTCAGAGCTAGACTGACAATGAGTCAGATAATGGCATTTGGAATGTACATGATATACAGAATATGTCAAGTAATGTAGTTCTTCACTCACATTCCTACTTTTCTAAATTAAAGTTAAATATGTTCATGTGTTCATATGCTCAGTCATGTCTGACTCTTTTGTAATCCCATGGACTCTAGCCCACCAGGCTCCTCTGTCCTTGGGATTCTCCTGGCGAGAATGCTGGAGTGGGTTGCCATTTCCTCCTCCAGGAATCTTTCCAACCTAGGGATCAAACCTGAGTCTCCTGCATTGGCAGGCGGATTCTTTACCACTAGTGCCACCTGGGAAGCCCAATATGTTCATATACGATCATATATATGTGGTCAAATAATTAATTGATATTATTAATATTATTTTATTATGTGGATTTGGTCTTCACTGGACTCACTTTACAAATCAAACATAGGAATTGGGCACTTGTTCAGAAAATTTGATCAGTGGACATAAACGCAAACCAAACAATTCTCAAAGGGTACTTTTTGATCTGAGTTATTATTGCTTTCCTCATCAATCAAATCAAGAGATCATGCAGGTCACCCTACCATTCACAACACATCCAAGACCATTTTTTATTCTCATTTTGTATATATCTTTGACATGTAGTCAATTGAAGGGATTCTAAAAGTTTAATTCTACATAAGACAGAAGATGAATAATCTCATCTTAGTGGAAGGGAATGCAGGCTCTTGCGTTCTTGGTTCTGGTGTGGTTTTATGGAACATTTTCCTAGCGATCTCAGAGTGCCTGTGTGCTCCTAGGAACTGCTATTTGCACATTATGTATTTCTTTTTGTTTACCCGATGAGCTTATTGTGGCAAAGGAGTAGTATTAGGTAAGATTAGGTCAAGTAGTATATCTCTCTCTCACACACACACACTTTAAAATAAGAGAGGTTTTAATAAATGTTTTTAAATCGTTTGCTTCTGTCTCATGTAAGGGAAATCTAGAGATAGGCAATTGGGAGTGATATAACATCTTCGTGTAGTTATTAGAGATGCCTTCTTCATCAAGTTCATACCTCCCCCATCTCTAGGTGAACTAGCCTCATGGCCCTAAGTGGAGACTAGAACTCAGCCGTCACACCCACGTGACAGAAAACAAGATAAGGAAGAAGGGGCAAAAAATCCAACCTAGCCATCTCTAAGGAGGTTTCTTGTGTGATTTCACAAAATTACGTTTTTCCAGAACTTTACCACATAAAAAGAGTATTTTTAAGAGTATCTAGAAAAAAAAAGTATTTACTTCAGCATGTACCCAGTTAACTTACATCAAGAGTTTTTTTACCAAGGAAAATGTAGAGAATAGATATTGAGATAGACAGTTGTCTACCACAGGGACTGAGACACTAAATGAAGTGAATTTAAACATTTAGGGGGAAAAATTAGTTTCTAATTTTATTATTCTGAGGACAACAGAGAAGTTACCTGTAAAACCCCAAGAAAGAGGATTAGTTGAATGATGTTATTAGAGAGAGGGATTACAATGGGGAAAAAAAGGCAACATAAATATCTGCGTCATGTCTGAATTTTACAGGATTTTTTTTTTGCAAGTAATATGGACTTATTGGGAAAATCATATAGATTGATGTTTCTGCTCTTCATAAGCATTTTATACATTGAATTGTAACAGTATTTAGCAATAACTTACTGAAATTATAGTCATCTTATTTTACATGTATAGGTATATGTAGATAATAGATACAGATATAGATATATTTAGTTCTGGAGTCTTATTGTTTTAAATAAAAGGGACAGAACTAAATACTCTTCATATTGAAAACCATACTCAATTGAGCTTGTTTTTCTATTCTTACTTTTCTATATTGATTATCAAAGCAACAAGGAAGAAAATGTACATTTTTAAATTAAGCAAGTCTTGCTGAAGTTATATGCCTTACAAACTGCAGATAGAAGTAAAATTAAATATGAGTTTTGAAGATGTTGAGCCTGAAAATGATGACATATTTTAATGCACTGGCCAAAAGGGTAACTATCAAGCAAATAAATGAGTCAGAAGAAAAATTTTACCAAGTCTTATCCTTCTCATGTGTGCTTTTTACTTTCAGCCCAGAGTTGGAATGATTTTTTTTTCATAATTTAATTAATCACTTTGTGCATTAGTTCCCTGGTGGCTCAGTGCTAAAGAATCCACCTGCCATTGCAGGAGATACTGGTTTGACCCCTGGGTCAGGAAGATCCCCCAGAGAAAGGAATGGCAACTTGCTCCAATATTCTCGCCTGGGAAATCCCATGGACAGAGAAGCCTTGTGGGCTATAGTCCATATGGTGGCAAAGAGTCAGACATGACTTAGTAACTAAAAAAACAAAAAGCAAATTAATCACTTACGGATTATTATAAATAAACAGGATTATTTAATATTTCCTTCTTTAATAGAAAGATAAAAGGCTTTTGCTGCATTTATGACTTATTTTTCATTATAATAGGAAATTAACTGAAGTTTATTCTTTTGAAATTGTAGTTATTCCAGAGAAATCTCTTCTAAAAGTTTTCTCTCTCACTTAACGTACTTCTTAAAATCTCTTAGGTTCATTTGAAAAGTTTCTCCTAATAGAAATATTCTATAATTCTGCCTGCATCTTTTACAGGCATCAAATATCTCTGTGGCTTTTTTTTTTCTTTTTCTTTTTTTTTCTATTTAATAGGACGTGACACGAGTTAGTTGGTTTCCCTGGTGGCTCAGACGATGAAGAATCTGCCTGCAATGCAGGAAACCCGGATTTGATCCCTAGTTTGGGAAAACCTGTGGAGATGGGAATGGCAACCCACTACAGTAATCCTTGCCTGGAGAATTCCATGGTCAGAGGAGGCTAGCAGGCTACAGTCAATCGGATCACAAAGAGTGGACACAATTGAGAGACTGGTCCTCCCAGTCGTGTCCTGTAGCCCGCATTGCATGGAACCCGGGTCTCCCGCACTGCAAGCAGATTCTTTACCATCTGAGCCACCAGGGAAGTGAAAGTGAAGGTGAAAGTCACTCAGTACTGTCCAACTCTTTGTGACCCCATGGACGACAGTCCATGGAATTCTCCAGGCCAGAATACTGGAGTGGGTAGCCTTTCCCTTCTCCAGGGGATCTGCCCAATCCAGGGATTGAACCCAGGTCTCCTGCATTGAAGGCGGATTCTTTACCAGCTGAGCCACTAGGGAAGCCCAAGAATACTAGAATGGGTAGCCTATCCCTTCTCCAGCAGATCTTCCCGACCCAGGAATTGAACCAGGGTCTCTTGCATCACAGGCCGATTCTTTACGAACTGAGCTATCAGGAAAGCCCCAAGTCACCAGGGAAGCCCCTATTTAATAGGGACTGATGTAATTAAATTATTGTGTGGAATATTCATAAGTCTTCTACATTATGGTATTTTATAAAGTGAATTTGTAAATTGGTCATGTCAGAGAAAGAAGAGAAATAATCTAATGGCATTCTTTTCATATTTACTATTTGCCTTAAACATTAATAGTAAAACCGCATCAAGATATATGTATTTTTAAGTTGCTGTATAGTGGTACTGAGGTTTAAATGTGTTGTAAATATTATTGTAACAATCACAACATTATCAGTATCCTTTTTACTTACGAAAAGCTATCTGTGGAATAAAATATATTAACTCTGAGCCTTGTTAAAAACTCCCATCTCCCAGTTCATCAGAGCCACTACAAGTACATTTACTATCTTGATTATAAAGTCTCATTTTGGTACACATTTCAATCAATAATTTTCTTCAAAAATTTTCCATTGTCAGCAAAGGGTCAAAAATCATCCATGGAGCTAAACAATACACACTGATACTTATATTCATCTGCAAAGATTTTTGGAGAACAGAGAAGAAAGCTTGTGGGATGTCTTTCCTCTTGACACCAACTAATACTCATATTAACTGGGGGCGGGGGGTCTTACAATTCTATTTAATTCTGACACACACCACCCAGCAGTCTCATCAGATTGCCCTCCTTGCAGATGTCAGTCGAAAGTGTTGAGTTCCCCAAGTTACTCACACTTCCACCCAACTTGACTACAAAGTCAGGGATCCCCACAGCCCCCTCCTTCAGATCTGACTGTTAGAACAAGTCATAGGACTTAGGGAAATGCTTTACTTGCCTTTTATTACCAGTTGATGATAAAGGATACAACTCATGAACAGTCAAAGGGCAGCATGCATAGAGCAAAGCATTGGGAGAGGGGAAGTGGACTCACAGAGCTGCTGTGCCCTCTTCAGGCCCACCACCGTCCCAGCACCATGATGTGTTCACCAACCTGGAAGCTCTCTGAGCCCCCATGAAAAAGGGGGTTTTAATGGAGGTTTCCTTTGTGGGCACGATTGATGACGCTGTTGTTGTTCAGTCACTCAGTCCTATTAGACTCTTTGCAGTCCCATGGACTGCATGCAGCATGCCAGGCTTCCCTGTCCTTCACTATCGCCTGGAGTTTGCTCAGACTCATTTTCATTGAGTCAATGATGCCATCCAACTGTCTCATCCTCTTTCCCCTTCTCCTCTTGCCCTCAGTCTTTCACAGCATCAGGGTCTTTTCAGTGTGTTGGCTTTCGAATCAGGTGGCCAAAGTACTGGAGCTTCAGCTTCAGCATCAGTCCTTCCATTGAATATTGAGGGTTGCTTTCCTTTAGGATGGACTGGTTTGATCTCCTTGAAGTCCAAGGACTCTCAAGGGTCTTCTCCAGTCATTTGTAGAGACGTGGATGGACCTAGAGAGTGTCATACAGAGTGAAGTAACTCAGAAAAACAAATGTTGGGTACTAATGCATATATGTGGAATCTAGAAAATGGTATAGATGATCCTATTTGAAAAAGAGAAATAGAGACACAGACATGGAGAACAAGCATATAGGTACCAAGTGGGAAAGAGAGGGTGGAAGGAATTGAGAGACTGGGATCAACACATATACACTATTGATACTATTTTAAAAATAGATAACTGATGTATAGCACAGGGAACTCGACTTAGTTCACTGTGGTGACCTGGACTGTAAGTCCAAAAGGGAGGGGATGCATGTATATGTATAGCTGATTAATTTTGCTTTACAGAAGAAATTAACACAACATTGTAAAGCAGCTATGCTCCAATAAAAATTAATTCAAAAAGAAAAAAACATTATTTACCACTGGTGATTAACTCAATCTAGTCTAGCCTGTCATCCCTTCTCTGGAGGTCAGAAGTGGGACTGAAAGTTCCAACCCTCTAATTATGCTTTGGTCTTTCTGGAGACCAGACCCCCTGTTTAAGGTTTCTAGGGGCCACCAGGCATCTCTTTAGCATACAAAAGACACTTTAGTCACTTCGGAGATTCTAAAGGTTTTAAAAACTGTGTGTCAAGAGCCTGGGACAAAGACCAAGTGTTTATTTTTTATTTATTACACCACAGTGTTAGTCGTCACCACTCATGCTCTGTGGTGAAATGAGGCTTCCCTGGTGGCTCAGACAGTAAAGAAGCTGCCTGTAATGGGAAAGACTCAGGTTCAGTCCCTGGGTTGGGAAGATCCCCTGGAGAAGGGAATGGCAACCCACTCCAATATTCTTGCCTGGAGAATTCCATGGACAGAGGAGCCTGGCGGGCTACAGTCCATGGGGTCGAAAAGAGTCTAACACTTTCACTTTTCAGTACAAATTGTCTTGGCTATGTTGATGCTTGCTTTGCTACCATTTTGTTACTGGCATGTTTCAGAAAACATCATCTAGGGAAAGGCAGCATCAATTTATTCACAAGTGAATTAAATCAGAGCTCAGTACACTTATTCTATAAAGCACAGGATGGTAAATATTTTAGGCTTTGTGCCCATGTGGTCTCTGTCACAACTGCTCTGCTTTGCCATTCTAGCATCAAAACAGTCAAACAACAGGTCAACAAATGATTTGGCTTTGTTCCAATCAAACTTTATTTACTGAAGCAACCAGTGGGCCCCATTTGGTCCATGGCCATAGTTCACCTTCCCTTAGACTAAATTGAGTAAAGAAGTCATTTGCTATAATAAATAACTATAATGAATGTTTAAAAGAATTTGTTCACAAACCTTTGATATTTTGCCTGCTGAACTAAATGCTTTTGTTTAGTACCGAGCTCGTGTGAAATTATGAAAAGCACGAAAGCATAACTACTTGTGAACTTGCAAAATTCATAAAAGGTGTTGCAGTAGTCCCCTGAAAATAGAAATTTCTCTTTGCATATATAAGTATTTAGATGGATTATGCTTTATAATCCAAAAAGTCATCAATTAAAAAGAACGACACCAAAAAGAAGTTATATTTCTTTCTTTTCCCAAGAAAAATGCCCTTTCAGGTCTGATCTGAATAAGGGATTAACAGGTTAGGAAATACTTTCATTACAAAGAAAGAATTTTGTGGATTAGTCCCTAATAGTTTAACAAGTGTGGGTAAGGTTAGGGGCTTCCCTTATGGCTCAGCAGGTAAAGAATCTGCCTGCAATGCAAGAGACACAGGAGACAAGGGTTTGATCCCTGGGTCAGGAAGATCCCCTGGAGGAAGAAATGGCACCCCACTCCAGTATTCTTGCGTGGAGAATCCCATGGACAGAGGAGACTTGGAATGCTGCAGTCAAAGGATCAAAAAGCATCAAATGTGACTCAGTGACCAAGTGCAAAAGTTTAGCTTAATTTGTGTATTAAAGATTTCAGACCAGTTTTAATATGTATAGGAAAAGCTCAAAATCATAGGATATAAAATGACAGTTTTTCCCTAAAAACCCAAGTAATATTGAAAACTATGTTTTTAAGGATATTCATCTGTTTTTAATCTCTTCCATAAGGATGTTTTTATATTGTACTTTAAAAAATCACTTTACAGTTTTAAACAATACCATATATTGCAATATTTTGTTTTTTTTAAGAGTAGATGCACATTTCCTTATTCCTCCCGCTGAGTACTTTAAAACCCTTGATGTTACATATAAAACAAACAAGAAAATTCTGAAAGATGAAGAAAAGAAGGCAGAGCAGCCAGGAACCCCATGGGCTGAAGACCAACACAATAGTGAGCTCCCTGGGTTTTCTTTTTGCCTCATTTCTCCCAGGTTTATAGGTAAAGAACCTGACAGCCCATAGATACCAATGAAAGCAGATAATAAAAACCCCAACAAAAGCCTGATCTCTTCAGTCAGAGGACCCAGAAAGAAACAGTCTAGCAAAACAGGAAATTCGTAGACAGTAACAACTGGACTAATTTAACTATAGCCAAACACCATAAGGGGAAAAAAAAAAACAAACACTCCACCCAAGTGCATATCAGGAAAGGTCAAGTGTGAAGTCTAGACAGAACAGAAAAGCTGCAAAATGTATGGAGCAAAACACATCAAAGAGAAACACAGAAACCCAAAATTATAGTTGGAAACTTCCACATCCTTCACCAACAATCAGTAGAACTAGACAGAAACAAGGATATAGAATTGATTAACAAGGATATGGAAGAACTGAACAATATCATCAACCAACAAAATCTAATCGACGTTTATAAAACACCCAGACACCGCAACAAGAAAACATACAGGGCCCAAAAACACACCCAAAGAGCGAGGCCAACTGGTTTTTGACAAAGCTGCAAAAGCAGTACAATGGAAGAAGGACAGTGTCTCCGATAAATGCGCCAGAGTAGTTGGATATCAATGGGCAAAATGAATGAAGCTCAATCTAAATCTGATACCACATACAAGATTAAGTCAAAATAGATCATAGATTTAAACATCAAACATAAAACTATAATGAAACCTAAGAGAAAATCTTCAGAAACTAGGGCTTGAAGAAGAGTTCTTAGACATGACAATAAAACATAAAACACAGTTCATAAAAGAAAAAAATTGATAAGTTGGACTTCATTCAAATGCAAAACTCTCACTTTTGCCAAAGACTCTATAAAGAGGAGGAAAACACAAGCTGCAAGCTGGGAGAGACTACTTACAACTTACTTATCTGAGAAGGGACTCATATCCAGAATATCCAAAGAACTCTCAAAAATTCAACAGTAAAAACATAAACAATCCAATAAGAACATGAACAAAAGGTAGGAAACATTTCACTGAAGAAGATATAGAGATGGCACATCTGTTCATTAAAAAATGTTTAGCTTCACTAACTAAAGGGAAATGTAAATTAAGGTCACAATGAGATACCACAGCACACCTGTTAAAATAGCTAAAATAAAAAATAATGGCAATGCCAAATGCTGGCAAGGATGTATAGAAACTGGATCTCTCCTACAACTGCTAGTGGGAATGTAAAATAGTACTGTCACTCTGGAAAATCGTTTGGCAGTTTCTTTTAAGATAGAATATATGCTTGTATGTCCTAGCAGTCCTACTTGCGAGCATTTATTCTGGAGAAATGAATACTTATGTCCACATAAAAACCAGTACGTAATTGTTCATAGCAGTTTTATAAATGGAAAAGGCAAAACTAGAAATAACCAAACTGTCCTATAATAAGTGATGGCTTAATGAACTGGCTTATAGGTATACTACGGAATATTACACAGTGATAGAAACGAATGTATTGCTATACATGAAAGTCAAGATGGCTTCCAAGGACATCACGCTCAGTGAAGAAAAGACCATTTTAGAAAGTCACATGCTATGTGATTCCATTTGTATAACACTCTTGAAATGGCCAAATTATAGAAACAGAGAACAGATTAGTGGTAGGGGTTATTGATGGTGGTAGGTGTGTGTATGCCTATAAAGAAGGAGCACAAGGAAATATTTTGCGGTAATGGAAGAGCACCTTACTTGCTGAATTGGTTGCATAAATCTATGCATGTATTAAAATGATATAGAACCAACCATGAAAGTGAAAGTCACTCAGTCATGTTCAACTCTTTGTGACCCCATGGATTATACAGTCCATGGAATTCTCCAGGCCAGAATACTGGAGTGGGTAGCTGTTCCCTTCTCTAGGGGATCTTTCCAACCCAGGGATCTAATCCAGGTCTCCCACATTGCAGGCGGATTCTTTACCAGCTGAGCCACCAGGGAAGCCCAAGGATACTGGAGTGGGTAGCCTATCCCTTCTCCAGGGGATCTTCCCAAACCAGGAATTGAACCAGGATCTCCTGTATTGCAGGCAGATTCTTTACCAGCTGAGCTACCAGGAAAGCCCTACACACACTTTATACCAATTGCAATTTTCTAGTTTTAATGTGGTACTTTGGCTATCTAGGGCTTTCCTGGTGGCTCAGAGGGTAAAGAATCCCCCTGCAATGCCGGAGACTTGAGTTTGATCCCTGGGTTGGGAAGATCCCCTGGAGAAGGGAATGGTGACCCACTCCAGTATTCTGTCCTGGTGACCCACTCCAGTATTCTGTCCTGGTGAATTCCATGGATAGAAAAGCCTGGTGGGCTACACAACTAAGCGACTTGCACTTTTCACTTTGACTACCTAAGATGTAACCTTTGGGGAAAACTAGGTGAAGGATACACATGACCTCTCTGCATGACTTTTGCAACTTCCTGGGAATCTATAATTATTTCAAATTAGAGGTTTAGAAAAGAAAAAATATGCAAACCCTGTAATGCTTTCTTTTAAAAAAATACATTCCCTAAATTTTTTCAAGGATTTTATGATGTCAAATTTCTCAACTTAATAAACTCTCTTTCCAAAAGATGACTAAACCAAATATTTTATATACTGGAAGGTTACTGTTTATTTTTTTTAATTAATAACTGAGTAAATAATGCCATAAATTTTATGCTTGCCATGTTTTAAATAACTAATTTATAATTGCTAATGGGTATCAAAGTATCAAGGACATGAAAATCATGATTTAATCAAAAAACCTCTTAACACATTAATTGCAACCTCACTATTGACCTTAAGAGCAGGCACTTTTGCTGGAGCTGCTGACAAGAAAATAAAATGTGACTGATTTTCTACTTTTTTTCTATTTAAAGAGGAATTAATGAATATAAATATGCCTTGATTTGATATCTTAGCTTCCATAGCACACACTTTAGAAACTCTATGCCTAAATAATTGGGCCATTGATTATTTCTAGGACATAAATTAAGCCCTCCAATTTAATCTTATTTAGACCTAAAAATCACAGTGAAAAAGAGGTTTCCAGATCACTTTTTTTTTAAATTTCATGTTATCTCCTTTGATAAATCTTTTTCCTTGAAAGGATTTATTTACTGAACTGCTAGACTCTGTCATTCTTTAATTGCTAATAGCCCATCCAAATATCTCATGTTCTACTTTCATAATTTACTAACAAAGTTAAAATTATGTAAGAATACTTTAAAGGAGTCTATTGGAATGCATAATGGAGTATTCAGTTTTTTTTATTTTAAGTGAGTGGGGGAAAGTCATAAAGAGAAGATATCTACTGCAAAGCGTACAGACAGATAGGTCCACAGTTCCTTATCTGCAATTCTGAAATCCTTAAAAAAAAAAAAAAAGAACCTGAAAAGTAAAGGTTTTATACAATACAACTGGTGTCAAGCCTGGACCTGAATGAACCTGGGATTTTTTTTATAGCTTCCATGTAATCCAAGTGTTAATATTCAGAAATGTTCATGTGTTATGCCCCAGATGCTGGCTGTGGGAGTATCATACAATATACAGTATATGTATATTCCCTTTCCAAAATCTGAACATTCCTGGCTCATGAACACATCTAATCCCAAGGACTTGGGATGGGAGATCATGGACCTGTCTTAGAAAAGTACAGGATAGCTGTTTATATAGCACTTGAGAATAGGACTTTATTGATGTGACCAATGAGTCCAGGAGCACAATTATTTCATGACACTGAATTTGAGAGGAGAGTCAGAAAAGCACCAAGCTGACCTTTATTTCATTAATAAGCAAACTGGGGCATTGAGCAGCTTGCCCAAGGTTACCCAAGGCTACAGTTGGAACCATGGCAGTCTGGCTTTAGAAGTCATGCTTTTAAAACACAAGATTTTGTTTCTGAAGACCTATCCTGAAAGCCTTCCCCATCACAGCAGAATGAGACCGAGTCTCTGAGATGAAAGCCTGAGGATTTTTTTAAAGTTCATACTCTTATGGATAAAACTCTAGGCTCCAGGCAACTGGCAGCCAGCCCAGTTCATGTTCCCCAAATATGAAACTGGAGGATCCTTTTAAAGAGTAAAATCTACAAACCAGAAGAAAAACAAAACATGAGAACTGACCTCAGTTGATCCCCTACTGTGGGGTTCATCTGTCCAGTACTGACTTTGCACGCTGAACTTCCAACCCACAAATTTTAACATAGGAGTAGATTCAGGAGTCATTGAGCAAGCTCTGGCAGATATTGGAGGACAGAAGAGCCTGGCGTGCTGCAGTCCATGGGGTTCCAAAAAGTCAGACACAACTTAGTGACTGAACAACAACCACAGTAGACATTTAAGGAAAATGTCAAACGCAAACAGATCCAAGTGAACAATCAATAAAAAGGAGCCTAGACAGGACAGAGGAAATAGGAAAAAATAGTCTCAAAGAATATATTATCATGAGTACATTAGAGATTAATAGAAGAAATTGCATCCATAAAAGCAAAAAAGGACACTATGAAAAAAAGGAAGTGACATAAAGGATAAGATAGAGCACCTGGAAAATAAAAATATGATTGCTGAAATTCTAGAATTCAGTAAGATTTTAGAAGATAAAGTCATGAAATTCCCCACAAAGTAGTTCAAGAAAATAGGGATAAGAAAAATTAGAGAAGTTATCCAGGAGACTAAGAGGCTTATTTCAGAATAGGTTTCCAGAAAGAGAAGCAGAGAAAATGCTAGAAAGGAAATTATTAATTTATGGAATGATTTTAAGAACTGAAAAACTTGAGTTTTTTTTTTTAACATTATTCTTAAGAACGTTTCTAAAAGGGCACTTGTCGTATAGTCATGGAACTGTATTTGAAAGGCTGAGGAATCCCTATGAGTCTTTAAAAAAAAATGTAATTTTGCTTTTCTTTTTTAGGGGCACAGCAATTGCTGGCATAGTATTTGGAATCGTGTTCATCATGGGGGTCATTGCTGGAATTGCCATATGTATCTGCATGTGCATGAAAAACAACCGTGGGACCCGGGTGGGTGTCATCAGGACCACCCACATCAATGCCATCTCCTCTTACCCTGGTAAGCAATACTGCTTACTCATTCTGAAGGAGGAGTCAGATTTGTTAGTTATGCTCTGGTTCTGGGAGAGAAGAATCATTAAAGATTCTCACTGGAACAATCCCCAAGTATGTAGGATGTTTCTTAGTTAATGTAGATTGAAGCTCTGACTTTCCGTGGAGGTTACTTAGATCTGCATTATAATATCTGCCTCCTATTTGAAGATATTCATATGTTCAATGGTTGCCTTATTGACTACAATTGCCAACCTGCCGTAGTTAAGAGAAATAGCCAGTTCACACCTGCTGTGTCTATCTACCAGTGAGTAAGTACTGAAGAAAGTTTTTATGTGTCCTCTTTATGCAAGAAAATGGTTTTAACATAACACTAAAATTACCAACAAAGAGAAAACATAATTTTTAGTAATTTACAAGTATTTGTTGAGAATCTTCCAGAAATTCCATATATGAATATATTGTACGCATATGAATCCATAAACAAAGTGCTGTGTTTCGCTTTGATTTTTAAGTCAATATAGTATTTTTAAGTCTATATGTAGATAGCTCAGCTGGTAAAGAATCTGCCTGCAATGTAGGAGACCCCAGTTTGATCCCTGAGTTGGGAAGACCCCCTGGACAAGGGATAGGCTACCCGCTCCAGTATTCTTGCCTGGAGAATTCCATGGACAGAGGAGACTGACGGGCCCCAGTCCATAGGGCCCAAAGAGTCGAACATAACTGAGTGACTTTCACTTAAATATATATACATATATATATTTAGACATACACACACACACACACACACACAAGCATATAGGGATTCCCTAGTGGCTTAGATGGTAAAGAGTCTGCCCTCAATGTGGGAGACCTGGGTTCAATCCCTGGGTCAGGAAGATCCCCTGGAGAAGGAAATGTCAGACCACTCCAGTACTATTGCCTGGAAAATCCCATGAATGGAGGAGCCTGGTGGGCTACAGTCCATGAGGTCTGAAAGAGTCTGACATGACTGAGCGACTTCACTTTCACTTTTCATACACTCATGTCCTCTCTCTACCCCTTACAGCAAAGGAAGAAGGTAGTTTCTACGTCTGGTCTGCCCCGTGTATCAATTCCCTGATAATGTCTCTCCTTCCTTAATCTTTTACCTATCACAGTCACCTTGAGGGAGCAAATTTCAGATGAACGTCAGCATGATCGTTTCCTCTGTCGTCTTTTGTTAGTTCTCCCCCTTCTCCAATATCTCCGTGTTAGAGTGCCTCGAGTCTCACTCTTGTGTCTTCTATCCTGTATCCAGACTTACTTCTTTAGTTGCATCAATTGGCCTCATGGTATTAAGGACCATTTATATGTTAAATGCCTCCCAGAGTTATGTATCTCCATTCTAAACCACCTGCCTGAATTTCACACTCATTTGATCCCACTGCCTATTGAACCCATCCACTTGGATGTCTAACAGATAGATCTCAAACGTAACATGTCTGAATCTGTACTTCTGATCATCCCCCCACCAGAGACTCCTCCACTCACCCTTTACCATCTTAACTGATGGCACGGCCAGCCGTCAAGCGGTTCAGGCCAAAAACCTTGGCGTCATCCTGGACTCCTCTCTTTCCCTGACATCTGCATGCAGTCTACCAGGAAAACTTCTCAGCTCCACCTTCAGAATGTAAACAGTATATATGACTACTTCTCACCATACCTTCTCTGGTGGGAGCCACCATCAGCTCTCATTTCCATGACTGTGATATCCTGGCTGCTCTCCCAGCAGCCATTCGAGCCCTCCAGGGGTCTATTCTAAACACAGTAGCAGACTGAACCCATTTAAGATGATTAAATGTCAGATCGTATCACTTCTTTGCTCAGAATCTTTCAGTGGCTCCCCATGTCCCCAGAGGAAGAGTCAAAGTCAGTGGTTTCTCATTTTATCCAAAACGACGATTCTTTACCAGGGCCCTCAAGGCAGTGCCTGAACTGGCTCCTCTCTTTTATTTCTCTGACTTCACTTCCTTCTCCCTCTCGCCACCTGGCTCCACTCACACTTTTTCTTGCTGTTCTGTGAACACACGGGGCACACTCTTATCTTAGGGTTGAACTTACTTAATTCAGTTCAGTTCCTCAGTCATGTCCAACTCTGCGATCCCATGGACCACAGCACGCCAGGCCTCCCTGTCCATCACCAACTCCCAGAGTTTACTCAAACTCATGTCTGTTGAGTCGGTGATACCATCTAACTATCTCATCCTCTGTCATCCCCTTCTCCTTCCACCTTCAATCTTTCCTAGCATCAGGTCTTTTCAAATGAGTCAGTTCTTCGCATCAGGTGGCCAAAGTATTGGACCTTCAGCATCAGTCCTTCCAATGAATATTCAGGACTGATTTCCTTTAGAATGGACTGGTTGGATCTCCTTGCTATCCAAGAGACCCTTAAGAGTCTTCTCCAACACCACAGTTCAAAAGCATCAATGCTTTACTTAATTCAAGTCTTTGTTAAAGGTCATTTTATGAATGAGGTCTTCCTCAGTCACCTTCCTTAAGATTGTAAGGTGTCTCACTTCCCACATGAACCCATCCTTTTACTCTACTTGTCCAGAGGGCTTCATTTAACCTTCTAAGATAGCATATGATTCACCTAATGGTTATGTTTATTATTTATTGTTCATCCCCTCTTTCTAGAACATTAGCTCCATGAGGCAGGCCTTGTTGTCAATTTTATTTACGTCTCAATCCCAAGCATACAAGACCAGAACTGGCATGTAACAGGCACTCAGTAGATATGGCTGAATGAATGAATATCATGACCAAATCTGATTTAATTGTATTAATACCTAAACAGTTAACCTTAAATTCCACCCTGGAATATACTATACCTTTTACTCACTACAAAAGCAATTCACAATTCTGAAACTTTCCAATTTACTGAGATTATGGTTAGGGTTAATATGACAATGTTAAGACTATGGTATAAAAAAAATAGGGGGGTTTTTTTTTTCAAATCTCCCCATTTATACTGGTCAACCCATAACCCAAGAGAGGAGGAGAGCCTGACAGAGACATTAAACCAAGAGAAGATGAGGAGAAACACCCTGTAGATAATATTCCAGATTTGCTTTCCTTGATACAAAAAAAAAGTGTCATTAAAATTAATTTTTAAAATATTTAAAAATATTCTTTATAAAATTAGACTAGAAAAAGTAAAATATTTTAATGTGATGTTTTGCATTCTCGGGTCTGAGATTTCTCTTCTACCCATGGAAATGTGTTTTTAAACACTTTATTCTAGTGGCATTATTTATACTGGTAGATCACAGCACCATGTTGCCTTTTCAGTAAATGGCGTTGTTCTGGGAACTGAATAATGCAGAAAACATAATAAGCCTTATGGTGGATGCATTTTCACTGTTAAAAGACTAGGCCTTAAAAAACATAATTTGCTTGATTACTTCTCATTTCCTTCATAAAGTCACTAATTAAGCTTTCACTTAAAGGATCAGGAAACAACACAGAGTAGTATTGAATGCTTTTCAAAAATCTCTCATTCAGTGGATATATAAAATGATTTCACCCACAGTAATTAATTAACCCCGTGGTAATTGAATAACCACTCAAGTTATGACATAGTCCTACAGCTGGGAGGCCCCATAAATGAGTAGAAAATAATTTAGCCAAGGTTAGTGTATCTCTTGATGAAAGTACTTAGTGGGGAACCCTACAGTGAACATTATTACTCTGCAATGGGAGGAGATTACCAAGGAAAGGCGATCTGCCACATCGAACCCTTTGTTGCACAGTGACCTTTTGCAATAGTTTTGTATTCCTGCCACCTTGAGTATCCTGAGCCTTGTTTAATTACAACTATTTTAAAAACCATCATTGTGAAAATAAGAATTATTTATCAACTCTTAAATTTCCATGACTTTTCCAAACCTCGGTATAAAAAAAAAAAGTGATTATGTTAACCTCCTTTTAAACAGGAGGTTTGGATGATACATATATGAAAAGAAATAATATGGATAAAACACAAGAAAAAGGCTTGTCAAAGATATAAAAATTAAATGCCAATGAAAGAAAAACTAGGGATTATAGTGCTATCAAGAAAATGGAGATTTGAAGTATCAATACATTTTAGAGTCCCTAATGGTAGTTAGGTAGGTAGATTATTGATTCACTGATTGATTGATACCTGGTAGATAGACAGATGGATGATGATGCTGATGATGAAGTTAGATAGGTAGATAGATAGATAAACAATTTTTTTTCATTGTGACTCATGTATTCAACAAAGGATTTGGTGATATGAGGATGGTCTCTTCCAATTGTATCTATTGTATCTTCCAATTGTATCTATCTAGTGAAATAAGAAGTAAGTTTCATGCTGAGAGTGAATTTGAGGAGTTTGTAATTAAGGAGGAAGAAAAAAAAATCATGAAAAAGTAGTCTCAGAGAATGGAGGGGTGGTGAGATGCCTAATGCACAATTTCAGAGCAATGCCAAGGGCCTCCACACTTAAATACAGTCATGCATTTAAAGTGAGATCAGTTGGCACAATTGTGTATTTTTCTCTAAGCATATTAAGCTCCTAGATACAGATCTAGGATAGCCAAAATGTTGGGTTGGAGTTTTGTCAGGCAGTGGGGAAAGAAAGAGATAAATTTGATGATAGATGCACAGAGATCATTTTATTGATGGACCATAAATCTAAGCTGAATGAAGAAAGACATGAAGACAGGAAAGTAGTGATGTCAGTTTAAATAAATCTGCTTAAGGCCATCAGTAAATCAGAAATCCAGTGTGAAAGTGAAAGTCGCCCAATCGTGTCTGACTCTTTGCAACCTCATGGACTGTACAGTCCATGGAATTCTCCAGGCCAGAATACTGGAGTGGGTAGCCTTTCCCTTCCCCAAGTGATCTTCCCAACCCAGGGATTGAACCCAGGTCTCCCACATTGCAGGCAATTCTTTACCAGCTGAGCCACAAGGGAAGTCCAAGATATATTGGGATGTATATTCTAGAAAGATAAGAAGTGTTGGTTAGATTACAATGTGGTACCATCATTGGTTACAATAAAAGTGAGAAAAAGACCTTTGAAGACAACAGACCCAAAGCACTGAGAGGCAGGATTGTTGTTGTTCAGTGGCCAAGTCATGTCAGACTCTTTACGACCCCATGGACTGCAATACACCAGGCTTCCCTGTTCCTCACCATCTCCCAGAGTTTGCCCGAGTTCATGTCCATTGAATTGGTGATTCCATCCTTATATTAAAAACTGATTAAAGATGACAAGCTAGGTGATAACTTTATTTAACACTTCGTGAATTGGAAGGTTTTCATGGGGAGAACAGTAAAATGGAAGAAAGGTAAGAAGCTTTTGTAGGATGAAGAATAAGAACAAAGAAAAATAGAAACAATCTGATTGGTTGGGGCCACACAGTCAGCCTTGTTTGGGTGAAAAGGAACCAGGAATGTTGAGTATAGAGCCCAGAGTGGGCTTGGTTTTTGGGGATTTTATGACTGGATATACTGAGTTTCTGATATACCGAGGTTTACTAGGACATGGATGTAAGTTTCAGTTTGCTGATATGGGAGCTTGAGTAGGAGTGGTTAGAAACCCAGTGGTTTCTGGGGCTAGAAATTTATTTCAACAAAGGGGTGTTGAAATCACCGAGAGAATGATACTATTAATAGAAACTGTGATGCAAAGAAAGGCAATGAGCCTGATACTAAATCTTCAATAGATGAGATTTTGGAGTAGAGAGGACCACAGATATGGATGACAAGGAGCAGTAGAAAGTAGTATAATCTCCTAGAATGTGCTACAAAAGAGCTCAGGTTCTTAAAGACAGTTGTTTAAAAATGGCTCTGAGACGAATGGATTGAGATGCTGTACATATATAAATGAAATAATTGCTCAGCCGTATAAAGGAATGAAATAGTGCCATTTGCAGAGACCTGGAGGGACCTAGAGGCTATCATATGAAGTGAAGTAACCCAGAAAGAGAAAAACAAATGTAATATTGCTTATATGTGGAGTCTAGAAAAATAGTACAGATGAACTTATTTACAAAGCAGAAATAGAGTCCCAGACATAGAGAACAAATGTATGGTTAGCAATGGGGGAATGTGGGTGGGATCAACTGGGAGGTTGGGACTGACATATATATACTGCATGCATACGTGTTCAGTCGCTCAGTTGTGTCCAACTCTGTGATCCCATGGACTGTAGCCCACCAGGCTCCTCTGTTCACAGAATTCTCCAGGCAAGAATACTGTAGTGGGTTGCCACGCCCTCCTCCAGGGGATCTTCCCAAGCCAGGGATTGAACCCAAGTCTTCTGCACTGGCAGGCAGATTCTTTACCACTGAGCCACCAGGGAAGCCCCCATCAATCTTTTTAACAACCTTCTATTTAAATTAATTTAACAGGTGATAATCATGTTGCAATATATAAATTTATCAAATCAACACATTGTATACCTTGAACTTACACAATGTTAAGTCAATTATATCTCAATTGAAAATATTAATTTTTAAAAAATAAGCAATGAAACTTCATCTGTCCTACTAGATATTAATACCATTTAGAATCAATAATAACTAAAATTGGGTATTTGTGATTAAAAAATGATATGCCTTGGTCATTGAGACAGAATAAGTAGATTAAGATGTCTATGTGAAATTGCTATTAAAATTTCTACAGCAAGTCTCTCAGTCATGTCTGACTCTTTGTGACCCCATGGACTATACAGTCCATGGAATTTTCCAGGCCAGAATACTGGAGTGGGTAGCCTTTCGCTTCTCCAGGGGATCTCCCCAACCCAGGGATCAAACCCAGGTCTTCCACATTGTAGGCAGATTCTTTACCAGCTGAGCCACACAAAGTAAGCCCAAGAATACTCGAGTGGGTATTCTATCCCTTCTCCAGCAGTTCTTCCCAACTGAGGAACTGAACCAAGGTATCCTGAATTGCAGGTGGATTCTTTACCTACTGAGCTACCAGGGAAGCCCACAAACTCTATAGAAAAGATAGCAAAACAATGTGGAAAGCAGGGATTAAGACACCACTTTTCAATGACTTAATTTAATCAAAATTTTAAATAGAAAAAATGAGCACTGATGCAAAATACATGAAATAATGGAAGTAAGGAAGCATCAAATATATTAATTAACATGGAAGAATTCAGAAGTAGATTGATTATGAAACAGATATATGAAAAGACAAATTTTTAAGCTTGTAAACAATATAAAAGAAAGATGAAGAACCATATATTTTGTTAGATATGTTTTAAACTTGAGTAAGTCAATAAGTTATGACCAACCTAGATAGCATATTGAAAAGCAGAGACATTACTTTGCCAACAAAGGTCCGTCTAGTCAAGGCTATGGTTTTTCCTGTGGTCATGTATGGATGTGAGAGTTGGACTGTGAAGAAAGCTGAGTGCCACAGAATTGATGCTTTTGAACTGTGGTGTTGGAGAAGACTCTTGAGAGTCCCTTGGACTGCAAGGAGATCCAACCAGTCCATCCTAAAGGAGATCAGTCCTGGGTGTTCTTTGGAAGGAATGATGCTAAAGCTGAAACTCCAGTACTTTGGCCACCTCATGCGAAGAGTTGACTCATTGGAAAAGACTCTGATGCTGGGAGGGATTGGGGGCAGGAGGAGAAAGGGACGAGAGAGGATGAGATGGCTGGATGGCATCACCAACTCGATGGACGTGAGTGAGTGAACTCCGGGAGTTGGTGATGGAGAGGGAGGCCTGGCGTGCTGTGATTCATGGAGTCGCAGAGAGTCGGACACGACTGAGCGACTGAACTGAACTGAACTGAAGTCAATAAGGTAAAAATAACATAACTTACCATTTTGACAAACACTTATTTTAAGAAAGGCATGGAAAAGATAAATAACTTTGTACACTTATTTATATCTTGTTATCACTGAGTTGGTGATATTTGGGTGGCATCACCGACTCAATGGACTTGAGTTCGAGCAAACTCTGGGAGATGGTGAAGGACAGGGAAGCCTTATGTGTGAGAAGATATTTTCACTCCATTATTTATAATAATTAAAAAATTGCTAATAAAAAATAAGTAAATGGTCAGTGGAACAATGTAAAGTGTTACCAGTAAAGTTAATGAAAAATATGTAACATAATGAAAAAGACTCATTTACAATACAAAGTGAAAAGGCATAACACTATTTTTATATAAATACACAAATGACTAAAAGAAAGGATATAAAGACACATGCTCTGTTGCTCAGTTCTGTCCGACTCTTTGCGACCCCATGGACTGCAGCCCACCAGACTCCTCTGTCCATGGGATTTTCTAGGCAAGAATATTGGAGTGGGCTGCCATTTCCTTCTCCAGGGTATCTTCCCAACCCAGGGATCAAACCTGTGTCTCCTACATCTTTTGCATTGGCAGGCAGATTATTTATTAAACTTTGGTGACAAAATCATGGATGATTTTACTCTGTTTCCAATTTTCTAAAATAATGTACAATTTTGATAACACCTTGCATCTTTCATTACATTTGCTTTAGAGATGTTGTCCTGGGTGGATTAAAAAAAAAAAAAAACCATTAACTTTCTGCTATGAATTTCTTAGCATTCCTGAATTTTGTAAAATTCTAGACAACTATACTGACATACATAATTAGTGGCATATTTTCACTTTTTAGAGAATTGGAATGATTGGTTATGAAAGAATTTCAAAAGTGCATTTCCAGCGACATCCATGTATCTTTTAAAGATGATTTGACTTTAAGAGAAAGAAAAAGAAACCTATTAGAGTTAATCAGGAATTCTAAAATTGATACCCTGAAAAGTTTATTTCCTAGTGAATCCTTTTTATCTGTAAGAAAGAAAGCTAGCACAGTTCAGTTACACCAGTATTATTTCACAATGCCTTCCCATAGGCGGTCCTGTAAAAGATGTTCCATGTTTATTTCATGATGGATATGATCTTCAAAATCCTCAAAATACCATTCTTCAGCATTATTTTATAACTTTATCAAATTCAAAACCTATATGAATGAAAGAACATGGCTTCATATCTTAGATTTTCTTGTTCAACATGAATCTGTATAAACCAGAGGGAATCTCACTGAAATGTTCTCCAGCAGTGTTTTTGCAGATGGCAAAATATAAATGCTTTGTTACCGAAGTATAAAGGCACACCATGGCTTCATGACCAAGAAGGATGCAGAGTCAATCTGTAGATTCACCTGGTGTGTGCCCCTCAGATGGGCGGCAGGGAAAAGCTTCAGCACATAAACAACTTAGAACCACGTACTTACATGAAACAGTTCAGCGGGAATCCAGCTGCAACTTTCTGTTTTACGTGGAGGGTGCATTGCTTGGCTTGGAGGAATTTTATTATACATCTCTCTGTCTCAGTCCTCCTGGGTATAATGAAGCAAAGGAGTGGGTGTATGCAGAGGGAAGGTGTGTTTAGACTCAATGGGGGTTACTCCATTTTGTTGTAGAAAACACAGCTTGGAACAGCCCCGCCTCTGAGGGCCTAAAGCAGCCTTCTCCACAGAACTGTGTCCTCTGCTGTGAGCCCTGGCCTGCTCAGCCCACAGGAGAGTTTCAGAGTCTTTCCTCACCAGGGTGTCTCGCAGAGGACAGCCCACTCACTTCTGTGTCTCCATCTTTTTCTGTGTCAGGTGACTCAGTTCTTTGCTAAGCACAGGTAGGTCAGTAAATGATTAGAATCACCAGGCTCCTGGTAAAGTGAGCGAAGCTAAAGAGATGTAGATGGGAAACGAGTCTTTAAAAGAAGTGAGTATACGAATAACTGGGGCTTACCCAAATGGCTCAGTGGTAAAGAATATGTCTGCCAATGCAGGAGACGCAAGAGACGCAGGTTCAATCCTTGGATCAGGAAGATACCCTAGATAAGGAAATGGCAACCCACTCCAGGTTTTTGCATGGAAAACCTCATGGACAGAGGAATCTGGTGGGCTAAAGTTCATTCAGAAGCAAAGAATTGGACATGACAGCGAGTGAACACAAGATATGTATAACTGATTCACTTTGCTATACAGCAGAAACTAACACAACACTTTAAATCAACTATACTCCAATAGAAATTAATCTAAAATGTTTAAAATACAAAATAAAGAGATGCTAAAAAAGTTTGTGTTTGCATATAGGGTAAAGCCCTATGTTTATATTATTAATACATGCTTATTGATCAGAATACTATCATAGTCTTATCAGTAAGAGTATAACTGAGAAGACCTGTTGAGGTTTGTTGAAATGTTGCTTGTTCTTCTCTGCCATCTAAAAGTGAAAGCTTGGCTGTTTATTCACGTTATTATAGCACTAGTCTGTGGTTTAGGTTGCATTTACAGGAAGCAATTAAGACATATGAATTTCCAACTAGAATCGTGATCTTGATGATAAATCAAAACTACTGGCAAATCACCAGAAGGGTTGCTCAGATGTTTCCAAGTGATTTGGTTCTTGAAGACATGGAGTGCTCAAGGAGTACCTCTTTTCCAGCCCTGTAGATGGGATGGAGAGCACTACAAAATAGATGTCCATACATAATCATAACAAATGTGATTTTGTTATATTAAATGTAATTTTAAAACACACTGACGTATATTACAGTAAGTAAATTAAAGAAACTTTTTCTAATGAGATTTGAAAAAGTTTCTCCATCCTCATTTGCAAACCTGTTTGTCTTCCCTTTTGTTTGTTTCTTGTTTCTATAATGACTCCATGACCCTCCAAGTTACAGGAGCCCAGTACCAGGCACCCAATACCTCCATACCGTCTTGCTCTCTACCTGTTTTCCACACACCCAGTCATCACTGAAGCTCTCAGACGCTCAAGAGCTCCTAATAATCCCCACCACCAACTTCCATGAGTCCTTTATAATCCCTCACATGTGCTACTACATCAACTCACCTTTTCTTTGGTCCACCTGAATGCATATTGCTGACAGTCACCTTCCTAAGGCATACTCACTAGCATATTCAAAAAATCTCTAAAAGCCACATATAACACACACCTTTTGTGATAGTCCAAGCCCACCATAATAGTGATACAATTCGATTCCTCAGTATCCTTTCCCATTTCTCTTTTCTGTGTAGTTTTTGCTTTGAATAAAAGCTTTCTCCTCTTTCAGAACTTTTGTGCATCTTGAATTATCCTTTAATGCTTTCTCTGTCACTTGAACATCATCTTTCCAAGAAATTTGCCTTAAGCCACCAATTCTAAATACTTTGGTCAATAGCACCATTTTTTATAGCACTTGACTTTTCATACACGTGTGTCCTCAGCCTGATAAAACTTGATTATTGAAGGCAAAAATTATGTCGTTGTTGTTGTTCAATCCTAAGTTGTGTCCAGCTCTTTGTGACCTCATGGACTGCAGCATGCCAGGCTCCCCTGTCCTTCACTATCTCCCAGAGTTTTCTCAAATTCATGTCTATTGAGTTAGTGATGCTATCTAACCATCATATCCTCTGCCGCCCTCTTCTCCTTTGGCCTTCAGTCTCTCCCAGGATCAGGGTCTTTTCCAGTGAGTCAACTCTTTGAATCAGGCCAAAGTATTGGAGCTTCAGCTTCAGCCTCAGTCCTTCCAATGAATATTCAAGGTTGAGTTCCTTTAGAATTGATTGTTTTGATCTCGTTGCTGTCCAAGAGATTCTCAAGAGTCTTCTCTAGCACCACAGTTCAAAAGCATCAATCCTTCGGCGCCCAGCCTTCTTTATGGCCCAACTCTCACCTCCACACATGACTACTACAAAAACCATAGTTTTGACTTTAGGAAACTTTATAAAAATTATGTCCTCCCCCGAAGTACCCAGCTGGGTGTCTCAAGTATAATAGACACTCTATCATTGCTAAATGCCTGATGCCCTTCTCCTTTTGTTTTTGTTTTGTTTCGTTTTTTTTCAGTGGCACCACCCCCCTATAATTATGACCATGAGATGGAATACTGTGCAGACTTGCCTCCTCCATACTCCCCGACCCCAGCCCAGCGTTCTCCACCCCCTCCGTATCCTGGAAATTCGAGGAAGTAATCCTTCTCCTGGAACAGAGTATGTGCCAATCAGCAATCTTGCCTAGAATAAAATGCCTCTACTCAGAAACAGACAGGAAAAGATTGCCCTAAGGAACACCCTTTTGGGTTGGACAATATGTCAAGTGGAATGTCCAGGCTAAGAGAAAAGACACAGGATTTCTGCCCTACTCAGAGCCGATCCCATCTGGGGTATTATTTTGGATTCACGGGAACCACATTTGAAGAGGTCTACTGATCAACAGAAGCACACTCAGAAAAGAGTGGTTCAGTTCATTCAGTTCAGTCGCTCAGTCTGAACAAATGTCTAACTCACACAAAGTGTCTGACTCTTTGAGACCCCATGAACCTCAGCACGCCAGGCCTCCCTGTCCATCATCAACTCCCGGAGTCCATCCAAATTCATGTCATTGAGTCGGTGATGCCATCCAACCGTCTCATCCTCTGTCATCCCCTTCTCCTCCTGCCCTCAATCTTTCCCAGCATCAGGGTCTTTTCAAATGAGTCAGCTCTTCTCATCAGAAAAAAGTAACGTGTAGACAAAACATCAGAAATTCGTGTCACTCAAGGAACAGATGAAGGAAATTGCAGTGTTCACCCTGGAAAAGAGAAGATTTATGTGAGATACGAGGCTATCCTGGACTCCATAAGGAAACGACTGTCTTCTGTAGCTTTACGAGTCAGAACTATAACTCTTCAGTCTTTTTGTTCATCCACAAATGCAGATCAAGTGCCTGAAAGCCTACTCTGTGCCTTACACTGTTGGAAACACTGGATGGAAGTTGCAGGAAGAGAACTCAGGTTTCAGAGTAAGAAAGGGCAGTTGGGGTTTTCTTATTGACTGGATTGCTTTCTGAAGCTCCCTGTCTCCAAGACTCCCAACAGACCCTGGCTGACTACCCAGTAGAGACATGCTCGAGAAGGGAGAGCTAAGTCAAATGGTAGATGGGTTCAGTGGGGCCCCAAAGCTCTGCTCATGTTTTAGATAGAAGTGAGGTGAATTTCTACATCACCAAGAATGAAAACAACAGGGGTAGTTGAATCTATATAATTTGAGACTTGAAACATAATCCAAAGGACTCAACAGCCACTTAAAGCCAAGAACTCTTCACTGCTAGCTATCGCCACCTAAAAATCATCTGACTTTGTGTAGTATGTGATCATAATGGTAATTCCAACTGTGAAAAAAAATTTGTATCAAGTTCCACAAGCAACAAATACTTCACTTCAGATTAAAAGATGAGAAGCCAGAATCCCATGGGATTTTATATCAGGGAGTAAAATTTAGAACTTGACCAGGAAGCTATATAGCAGTTTACAAAAAGAAGAGGGGAAAATGAAGCTTGAATTCTGTTTTGTGTAACTCCACTCACATGCAACTTGGACACATTTCTATGTCTCTCATAATGTTTTAATAATCTAGTCTCTTGAAAAGTTATACAGTTAACGGAAAAGTAAGATATTGATGTCAAACTGTTGCCTTTTGCCAAAACCCAAATTTTATAAAGTGCCTACCCTTAGGTGTAAAAGTTTTTAATAAATAACTCTAAGATGCCATATTCATTGCTGCAGATGATCTTAACATTTCTATTGTCATGTAGTTAAAGTTGTACATTGAGAAAATATTGAGAATAATGAAATTTGTGTGTCACTTTGCAATTAAATCTAAAATGTTTAAGCCAACATTATCAGCATAATTTAGTGAAATCCCAAAATGATGCTAAGAGTTTTGCTGAATAAAACAATCTAAAGAAATGTCTTAAAGTAAAAATCATAGTTAGGAAACTCAGTAACTCATATAACTAGCATATTTTGCTTTCAAAGACATTGACTGAACTGAAATACAGTCTAACTGCCAGTGAGATCTGAAAGCTAGATTTGTTTTGAATGACTAGCTTGATTTTCAGGCACTGTGATTTTCTTGCTTATGAAGATGGAAACCATTCAAGCATTCCAGCCTGTCCTACCTAGTAACTGAGATTTTAGCACAGTTTTAACAGTACATATGCTTTAATTTCTCTCTCTTCTGCAAGTGTGATCAGACCCAATTACACAGTAGCTACACAATTCAAAGTGTCAGAGCCTCTGGGACATTCAGAGTGATATTTCCCAATGCACCATATATTCCTTAAGAAAAAATGGAGAGGGCAAGTACAGCAGTAATTGAATTCTCATCATCTTTGCTGTCAATAAATGTTTACTGCATACCACCTATGTTCTGCCAACATTACTCGCATAGGAGCTATTACAATCCACACCATCTCTCTTCTCTGAGTCGTTTTAAGGCCTCCCTTAAGTCATATCACAAACCCATAGACCTCCAACAGATGAGCATTTTTACTATTTGTATTTAGTGTCACAATAGCGTAAATGTGCACAATGTCAGTATAGACTTTTGGAGTTCACTGATTATTTTCATAGATGACACATCTTGGGGGGAAATAGCATATGATGTGAAAGCTTTGAATTACAGTTATTTAAAAACTAATGTATTTGCTGTGGCCAAAGTGTTTACAATAAGCAATAAAATGAAATAACCCATTATAACAAGAGTTATATTTTAAATCATCTTGCGTTTATTCTGCTTCATCCTCCATTTCTGCAGATTTAGCCTCATTCATCTGTACAGGAGACACAGGACTGGAGCCAGATAAACTTTATTTTGAATTCTGTTTCTTGTCTGAATGATTTGAGGTGTGCGTGTGTGCTAAGTCACTTCAACCACGTCCGACTCTTTGCGACCCTATGGATTGTAGCCAGCCAGGCTCGTCTGTCCCTGAGATTCTCCAGGCAAGAATACTGGAGTGGGTTGCCAATCCCTTCTCCAGGGGATCTTCCCGACCCAGGGATCAAACCCATGTCTCTTACGTCTCCTACATTGACAGGCAGGTTCTTCACCAGTAGTGGCACCTGGGCAGGCCACTTCATCTCTCTAAAATTCCAGTTTCTGCTCTGGAAAATGTATAATAGAATCGACTTCATCAGGTTTTGTGAAAATTGGACGAATGCACACAACATTCTATATATTGTGCCTGGCATGTAGAAAATGGTTTAGAAATATTACCCAAAAATGACAGCTTCTAGCTGTGAGACCAACACATTAGCCACCAGCTACATATGATTATTTCAGTTTAAATGAATGTTTACATTAAACTAAATGGGGGTCTTCCTTGATGCCCCAGTGGTTAGGATTCACCTTCCAGTGCAGGGGGTGTAGGTTTGATCCCTTGTCGAGGAGCTAGGACCTCACATGCCTCACAACCAATGAATGAAAATATAAAACAGAAGCAATGTTGGAAGACATTCAGTAAAGACTTAAATCCTAAATGGAAAATGGAATCCCTCAGTCTCACCAGCCACATTTCAAATGCTCCAGAGTCTCATGTGGCCGACAGCTGCCTTATTGGGCAGTGCTGCTCTAGAAAAATCCTTCTTGCAAAATGCAAAGAGGCAGCAGAAAGGAGCTGAAGTAAGAAAAAGCTGCTACAGTCATCTTATCCAGGAGAAACTGTAGGGTTTGTCAGTTAGTTGTACTGTCCTTCATGACTGTGTCAGGCAGTTGCCATGGAAGTAAGGCTGTGATCTACAGGAGACCCATGAACAATGAGAGTCCCAGTGATGCTTTCATCAGGACCAGGGCTGATGGCGGAGGAGAGCCCCTGGACCTGGTCCAGGAGTTGACACAGGGCCATGGCCTGTTGGAGTCTAACCCATTCTGCAGCTGCCTTGCTCAGCTCTAGCAGCCATTACAGGGATCTCCAGGGCCACGCACATGTAGATACAGCACTGAAGTGGGTTCCTTCATTACTACATCATCTTCTCACCACCGAATAAAAGCTGCACTCGCCACGCATCCCCTTCTTCCCAACTTGTCCTTGTTTAGCCAAACCCATTTTGCCAATTTGGGGCTGTAGGTGAGAGAGGATCTGCCATATCAGACAAGCTTGAGACCATCAAATAATGGAATTCTGGGTGCTGTTCTTTTATTTTTTAACTTCACTTAAACCATCCAATACCAGCAAGTTAAAACCGCGTGATCACTTTCCTCATCACCGCAGAGGCATCTAAGGACTACTGGATCCTCAATCAGAACCTACCTGAAATGTACAAGTTTTATTTTCTACTTATTAGTCCAAGTCACAAAGAATGGGGCTGCACTTGTATAAGTTCAGTGCTCTTATGGTGCAGCCCCGCAGTGTGGTATAGTCTGGCCCAAACTGTGTGGGAAAGGAAAGTAACATCACTAGCTTGAAAAAAAGATCTAGAGGTGATTCTGATTTCCACCCTAATCCCAACCCTACCACTGCCTCTTACGACTGGCTAGTGTGAAAGAACTAAGACTTCAGAGTACGATTTTAGTTTCTCTCATCTCTGTTACCTTCTAAGCTATGTGTCTGCGCCAAACAATTGAGTTTCCATAACCTAAGTTTTGTCCAAAACATGCCCACGCCACCCTTGCCAGGATGTTGTTTTTATATACTGTCTACATAAAAACAGTATATAGAATATCTGTCATAAATATTCGATCTGGTTGGTGACTCAGAAAGACACAAATATATGTACCTACTCCCTTTCCAATCTTTGTTCCTACTTCCAAACCTTACCACTTCTGTGTGTGTGTGTGTGTTAAGTCATTTCAGTTGTGTCCAGCTCTTCGCAGCTCCAAGGACTATAGCCCGCCAGGCTCCTCTGTCCATGGGATTCTCCAGGCAAGGATACTGGAGCAAGTTGCCATCCCCTCCTCCAGGGGATTTTCCCAAACCATGCATATCTCTCATGTCTCCACTTGCAAGCAGGTTCTTTACCACTGGTGCTACCTTCTATAAGCAGGTGAAATAGTTATCCATCTCTGTGTAACAGATTACTTCAAAATTTGGTGCCTTGAAACAGCATCAATTACTATCTCAGTTTCTATAGGTCCAGAATCTGGGTGTAGTTTAGCTGGTCCTCCAGCTTGGGGATTCTCACAGGCTACAGTCATCTTAATGTGCAACAGACCAGAAGATCTGCCTCCAACAGTCACTCAACATGGTCACTGACAGGAGTCTGTTCCTTGCAGGCTTTTGGAGTGAGGGCTTCGTTCACTCACTGCTTTTTGGTTATCCCAGTTCTTTACCATATGGGCCTCTCCATAGGGCAATTCAAAATATATCAGCTTTGTTCCCCAATGCAAGCCAGCAAGAAGAGCCATGGAGTGAAAGAACCTGCTAGCAAATCATTAGTGCTAGCCAGAGGGAAGTCACACACTTAAAACCTAATCTCAGAAGTGACATCCCATCCCTTTTGAAATGCCCTGTTGCTTAGAATCCTTTCCCTGGGTCCACTCTGCACAAAAGAGGAGGAGGGGATTACAGGAAGATAAGAGCATTTGGGGCCGTCTCAGCCTACTAGAGCAGGGATATTTCAGCTCATTCCCTTTAAGTTGATTATTTGCAGTTTAGGCAATCTTCCCTCTGACAGGAACATGCCAACTCAACAGGCAAAAGAATACTAGGGCCATGCTTGGCTGTGATCAAGTTGCTTTTAGGGACCCGGCAGGGATAGAATGGAGCCAGCAGCACTCAGAGGCCCAGGCTAACTGGCTAAGTGCTGCATTCCTGAGGAATACTGAAAGGAGACACCACGTTTGCATTTCCATGAACTTCGTCTATGAGCTGCACTAAAGCCCATCACATCTGACAGGAAATGAAGTAAACGCATACCATGTACCTTATGAACAAGTCTTAACATGGTCCCAGTTCTAACCTGTTTTAACTTTGTTCCAAAATAGTTCACCATCATCAAGAAAACACTTCCAAGACAAGTTTCCAGATGAGTATACAGTGGATCAAGTTGCTACCTAACCTAATCCTGAATACCTTCACTAAAAATGGAAAACAAACCTGAAGAATGTTTGGAACTGCAGAAACATGTGTTTGGAATGTTTGCCTTCTCTGGGTACATTCAGGAATCACTGGTTTAAAACAATCAACAATGAAGCACAGACTCTTTTTCAATTCTTATTTCAGCTCTGCACCCTCTCTCTCTCTTTTTTTTTTTATTTGGCCACACTGTGCAGCTTGTGGGGTCTTTGTTCCCTGCCCATGCGCACTCAGTCACGTCAGTCGTGTCCAACTCTTTGCGACCCCATGGACTGTAGCCCACCAGGCTCCTTTGTCCATGGGATTCTCCAGGCAAGAACACTGGAGTGGGTTGCCATTTCCCCTTCCAGGAGATTTTCCTGACTCAGGGATCAAACCTGCATCTCCTACATTGCAGGCAGATTCTTTACCCACTGAGCCACCTGGGAAACCTGCTTTGTTCCACCACCAAGGCTCAACCCGGGACCGTGGCAGTAAAAGTATGAAGTCCTAAGCACTGAACCACCAGGGAATTCCCTCTGCTCCCCCTCCACTGCCCAAGTCATGAGCAGCTTTTCAGTATGTACCACCAGCCACTCCTTAGTGAAGAAGAGACAGAGGAGTAACTTCCTGAATGAAATCTGGTAGTAAGTAGTAGGTGAATAGGAGATCTCATACTGTTTCCATGGCGTGAACGATGGATAATTTATTTTTTTTCTGATTAAAGTCCACAGAGAACCTGAGATCTGATTTTCCTATTTTTACATCTTGTAAGTTAGTGTCTTCATTTTCACACATCTTGTGTATTATTTTCTCTGTTGACTGGGAACAGCTTGAAAGCAGTTCAGTTGAAATAGTTGAAGTTCAATTCCTTGCGTTTTACATGTGCAAACACATTTGGGGACCCATCACCTGAACATACAAACTCTCTCACCTCCTTGCCTCGTAAAACCCCTGCTCATCTGTCCAGATGTAACCAAGGGCGTATACTTTGAGGTGAGGTCAGCTCTTTTCTCCAAGTCAGAATTAATTGATCCCCACCTCTGCTTCATTTTGTACCTATCTTCATACTCCAAGAACTGTTTCTTGGATATCTGTAATCCCCCGGTGGTGACTATGATATTTGAAATAAATGACTGAAGTATTATTAAGTCAGCAAATAACACATGGCAACAAAGAAAGTTCAGATAATGTTAAGAATGAAAGGAAAAGAGTTTATATTGAGCAACATGTTCTAAGGGGCTTCCCAGGTGGCGCTGGTGGCAAAGAACCTGCCTGCTAAGGCAGGAGACATAAGAGATGTGGGTTTGATCCTTGGGTCAGGAAGATCCCCTGGACAAGGAAACGGCAGCCCACTCTAGTATTCCTGCCTGGAGAATCTCATGGACAGAGGAGCCTGGGGAGCTACAGTCACTAAGATTTCAGAGTCGGACACAACTGAAGCAACTTTAGCAGAGCATATTCCAAAAGGGGTCCATAACTCAAGATATGGCTCAGGGAACTGGACAAAAGGCTACAGTTCTGTGGTTTTTAATTGATGGTTCAAGTCGATCCAGAAACAGCTGGATTGTGTTTTTAAGCACAAGTGAACACGTGTTGTCTCAAGTAATCACACAGGCTCATCTTCACTGACTCAAAACAAGCCAACACAGGAGAGGCACTTTCATAATTCTTCACACTAAAATTGAGCTGCTCATTTTTTTACATAAAAGAACACCTATCAAATATCAGAAAAGAATGGTCTCATAAATCACATTTTTAGAGAATGCATCCTAATATAATGTTGACTTCAGAAGCAGTGTCCCAAGGATTCACTAAAGGCAAGATGCCATAGTTTTGACATTACCATTCCTTCAAGGTATGTTGAAAAACCACTGAATATTCTGAAATGAAATGAAAAAGGCCCAAACTGCTGGGAATGGGTAATACAATGGCTATCAGCTTTTGTGCTATTACTATTTAATATAGATAGAGAACAATAGAATGTTTATCCAGATAATACCATTATGATAAAAGACTGTTTCTCAAAGGAATCTTTCCTAGAAATACCTTACATTAAATCATAATAATAATGATAGTTTGGGGTGAGTATAGGTGCCAAGCACTGTGGTAAGCACTTTATATTTAATTACATTTAATCTTTCAGTCCCACAATGTAGGTATTATTATTATTATCCCCATTTTGCATAAACTGTAGATAGAGCAATTCATATCTTTCAGTGAGGATAAACTTTTAATGCTGCAACAAAATATATCCATATCTATTCTTTGCTTGTAAGAACTACCCACGGCTATCTTGGAGCTGATTGTAGAAACTGCCTTTTCGTGAGTTCCAAGTGGATGACTATACATGTTTGAGCAATATTGATGAGTCATATCCTTCACTTTGTCCTTCTCTTGCAATTCATCACTTCGTGTCCAACAGTTCCAGCCCTTACAGTACACCATGGCTGAGATAGAGAGAGACAGGACTCTTTCGTTTCTGATATGGCACCTGGTCTCAGCAGACATCTTCACTCATTTATCTCTTACCTCATGACTCTCCGCCTATACAGAAACCACTATGAATTTTCTGGGGATGCTCTGTATTCTCTTTCAACCAGGACAAAGGAATGAGTCAATGAGGCATTGAGGGAGGTTGTTATTATTGCTGTTGTCTATTCACTAAGTCATGTCCAACTCCTTTGAGACCCCTTGGGCTGTGGCCCACCAGGCTCCATTGTTTATGGAACTTCCCAGGCAAGAATACTGGAGTGGGTTGCCATTTCCTTCTCCAAAGGAGATTTCAGACGCAGAGATCAGACTCACATCTACTGCATTGGTTGGTGGGTTTTTACCACTGAAACCCCAGGGAAACCCATTAAGGGAGAGGACACCTGCAAACTGATGTGAACTTCTAATTAATTTTGAAGGGATAGTCATAAATATTGGTAACAATGAATAAAAACTGTAAAAGTTGGTGTCTACATTGTACAGATCTAATATTTTTTTGGAATTGCTTCTTGATTTTCTGTTGCACACTTTTTTTTTTTTTCAGAAACACAAGATCTCTGTAGAATTTTAAGAGAAAAAATACACTTAGGCAAGAAAATATTGAATGACATTAATAATATGTTAGCATAGTTAGGAAAAGATTTTTTAATGAGAAAAAAGCAATAATAATAACCTTCCAGATAATTCTGCATAGACAGAGTTCTATATTAATCAAGAAATAAAATAAGTTTTGCCCACACACTGCTATCTATGCCTGAATGTCAAAATTAAAATATTTATGAAGTCTGTGTTTCTCCAGGCCACAGTAATCTAATAAACTATATTTTTGCATCTTGGATCTCATTTGCTACTGTAGGACTTTCATACTCCTACAAAGTACAGCCTATAATTATATTTGGGAGTCCCCAGAGGATACGCCTTACTGCCTTTAAGTTACGAAGCTGTATCTTCCAGTTTCTTTTTCTCTAGGTTCCCTTTACTGCTATTATTAGCTAGACATTTGCCAGCCACTAGAGTGCATGAGGTCACGTGGCACTACCATGCTGTTCAAGACCCCTGTTAAGATCTGTGCATTGGTTTGCTGTGCCCAGACCCCAGGATTCCTATTACTTCAGGAGCTGCCAGGTTAGTGTCACTGCCCACTATTGCAGTGACTGAGCTATCATGAAGAGTAACCCATGGGCTGTATCTGCCTCCAGATGCTGTTGAAGGCTGTTGGCTCCAGGGGCCATTCAAATTTGGACAGACACACACCCTGAGGCCTGGGCCACTGAAAGGACTGATGCTGAAGCTGAAGCTCCAATACTTTGGCCACCTGATGCAAAGGAAAAGACCCTCACGCTGGAAAAGATTGAAGACAGGAGGAGAAGGGGATGATAGAGGATGAGATGGTTAGAAGGCTTCACCAACTCGATGGACATGAGTTTGAGCAAGCTCTGGGAGTTGGCGATGAACAGGGAAGCCTGGTGTGTTGCAGTCCATGGGGTCGGATATGACTGAGTGACTGAACTGAACTGAATAAGAGACTAATATGTCTTATAAGGGACTGATAAATTGCTATGTGGCAGCTTTTAAGATGAACAAGCTAATAAAAAGAATTGCATAGACTCAGAACTATAAGGCACCATAAGATTTTTATGTAATATCTTTATTTCTAAAGTGAGGAAATAGACATAGAAAAGAGAAGGGGGAAAAAAAAGAGAAGAGACCTGTTCAAAATCACTGGTGATGAGCCAACTTGGTGGTGGCAACTCATAGGATCCCAAAGTCTTTGCCCTTACCCAGTGTACCATGCCACTTCTCTACACAGCAGTTGGTTCTGGTTGTTATTACCGTTCTCTTTCCAACCTCAGGGCCTTTGCACCTGCCGATCCTGTTTTTCTCGTTGTTCAGATCTCAGTTTAAATATCAAACCATAATCCAAGGCTTCCCTGACAACCCGATCTGAGTAAGTCTCCAACTATCCCTTACCATTACTCTGAGTCACTATTTCGTATGTGTTACCTTCTCTACTCTCTTTCCATACTCCCTGTCTTCATGGGCATGATCCACAATGAGGGGCAGTGGAAGAGGAAGCAAGAGGCCTGAGGCTGACACCAGTTGACACAGATGAAGTAGATGAGATCTTCATCTACACATATCACAGGATCACTAAAGGGCAAAATATAGCTGTGTTGGCACTTTATCTAAGGTCAGGCTCACAGTTGACATCATTATCACCACCACCCGGACCAGGGGTCTCCGGAACAACATGCAGATGCAGTGCCTACAGAGATGCTACTGGCATTTAGTGTAGCACAGAAGACAATCCTGAAATGAGCTAAATTGGGTCATTTGTAGAGAAGTGGATGGACCTAGAGACTGTCATACGGAGTGAAGTAAGTCAGAAAGACAAATCCTGTATATCAATGCATGTATGTGGACTTTGAAAAAATTGGTACGGACGATCTTATTTACAAAGCTGAAAAAAAGACACAGACATAGAGAACAAATATATTGATACCAAGGGGGAGAGAGGGATGGGATGAATTGAGAGACTAGAATTGACCTATTTACACTATTGATACTACATATCCCAGAGGAGGACATGGCAACCCACTCCAGTGTTCTTGCCTGGGGAATTCCCTGGACAAGGGAGCCTGGTGGGCTGCAAGTCAATGGGGTCACAGAGACTCAGACACAACTGAAGCGACTTAGCACCCAGGCACAATACTATGTATAAAATAGATACGGGGCTTCTCCGGTAGCTCAGCTGTAAAAAGTCTGCCTGCCAATGCAGGAGCCCCAGGTTCAATTCCTTGGATGGGAAGATCCCCTGGAAGAGGGCATGGCAGCCCACTCCAGTATTCTTGCTAGGATAAATAATCCCATGGACAGAGCAGCCTAATGGGCTATGGTCCTTGAGGTCGCAGACTCGAAGTGATGGATGTGACTATGCATGCATGCATAAAATACGTAACTTAATGAGGATCTACTGTGTGCCACAAGAAACACTACTAAATACTCTGTGGTAACCTAAATGGGGAGGAAATCCAAAAAGGGGGATATATGTATACATATAGCTGATTCATTTTGCTGTACACTAGAAACTAACAAACATCACATTGGAAAGCAAAACAAAGAATTGACCCACCCCAACAGCAACAGGTGTCAATGTTTTACCCCAGATTTTCTTTCCTCGAGCACTTCAGAGTCAACCCAAAAGGTAAAAATCCACAATTACATATTGCATCATTAATTTTTAAATGTTTCCAAGAATTAATGACCACAAGACATGCCATTAGCAGTGAATTGCTCCACTGACTGTGCTGGTCTGAGGAACAAGGGAGTATTAATAAATCTTCTACCTCCATTCTCTACTTCAAAGGCATGTGGTAAACACCAAGACTATTTCAAGTAGCTTTCTGGCCTCTCTGAGCGCAGTTTTATCTTGACAGCTGTGTTTCACTCAGGTCACGGACACATGTTGCTGCCTCTCAGCAATGGATGCAAATATCCACTGTTCAAGGCAGGATATATTTCTACCTGACAGCAAACTGCATTCTATTCAGAGCGAAGCTGCTGTGTTTTATTGTTGAAGAGGCGAGTGGGAACTTGTGGAAGTGTTTAAGTTGGAGTATGAATAATTGATGTTGGAAATAAGTCCTTTTTATGGACTCCATTCATTAGGGGAAATTCAATCAAGAAGCTTTGTTTTTATGATACCAGGCGTAAGGTAATGTCTTTGGATGCAAAAACATCAGCTTATTACATATCCTGGGCTCGGGTTTAAGTAAATCACGTCCTGTAACCATGAGATATGATGGAAATTAAAATGTTAGAGGCCACTTTTCTACTTATATAAGGAGAGCAAAACAAAATTACTAAAATGGGTCCACTGATGTAATGGTATCTCCAGGTCTAGGTTTAAAATAAAACAAAGTTGGTAGATTTCACAAGAAGGAGTGATATTTTTCTAGAAAGTTACCAAAAATTGTGGAACTGTCGTGCTGGAGAAGACTCTTCAGAGTCCCTCAGACAGCAAGGAGATCAAATCAGACAATCCTAAAGGAAATCAACCCTGAATACTCATTGGAACGACTGATGCTGAAGCTCCAGTACTTTGGCCACCTGATGCAAAGAGCCTGGATAAGAGCTTGGAAAAGACCCTGACGCTGGGAAAGATTGAAGACTGGAGGAGAAGGGGACGACAGAGGATGAGATGGTTGGATGGCATCACCCACTCAGTGGACATGAATTTGAGCAAACCCGGGGAGATAGCAAAGGACGGGGAAGCCTGGCGTGCTGCAGTCTTTGGGGTGGCAAAGAGTTGGACACAACTTAGCAACTGAAGAACAGCAGAAGCCTGGAACATTTGTGGACACTTTCTTTAAAAATCATTTTCATTCACTCATTCATTCATGAATTTGGGTATTTTTCTCTTTCTTTTTTTAATAATCATTTATTTATTTGGCTGGGCTGGGTCTTAGTTTCAGCATGTGTGATCTTTTGTCATGGCAGGTGAACTCCTAGTTGCCACATGTGGGATCTAATTCCCTGACCAAAGATTGAACCCAGGCTCACTGCATTTGGCAGCATGGAGTCTTAGCCACTGGACCACCAAGGAAGTCCCTTTGGGCATTTTTTTTCAATCAATAGGATTATTTTTTTATAGCAAACTTATTTTGTGTCAGGCACTAAATTCTGGGTTGATAGCAGTAAAGAAAATGGACAAGGTCTCTTGACTCACAGAGATTACAACAGTTTCTATTTGCCTTACAGGAAAAATACCAGTCGTGACAAAATCCATTTATCCACTCCAAATATAGGAAGTTCTGTGAAAACAAATCAGTCCAAGATGCAACCTTAGAAGTCATTAACCTTGACTCCATTATCTCAAAGATGGGAAGGATGAAGTGCAAGGGGAAGTGGCTTAGGTGAGCCTAGACAAAGGAAGAGGTCCTCCTGAGGATCACACCAGTTAACACATAAGTAGAAGTGATTTTCGTCTATGTAGAAGGCTAACACGGAGAAGGCAATGGCACCCCACTCCAGTACTCTTTTGCCTGGAAGATCCCATGGACGGAGGAGCCTGGTGGGCTGCAGTCCAAGGGGTAGCTAAGAGTCGGACATGACTGAAGCAACTTAGCAGCAGCAGCAGCAGCAGAAGGCTAACAAGACCACCAATAGGCAAAATATAGCTGTGTATGCACTTTAGCTCTAGTCAGGCTCATAACTCATGCCATCTAAAGTCTTCCTTAAGAACATTCATCTTCTAAACCTAAGAGTTCTTTTTTTTTCTTTATTGTTTTAATGTGACCAACACTTACTGCTTTTATTTAATTTTGCTTACTATACCTACATTTGTTTGTCAGTTGATTGGTTTGTTGGCTAGCTTTAGCAAGGCTTAACTACTTCACAGGTATAATCAGCTCTTTGTATCCTCCTGGGGAGTTCGGGCTTCCCTGGTGGCTCAGCCGTCAAGAATTTGCCTGCCAATGCAGGAGATGTGACTTTGATCCCCTGGAGAAGGAAATGACAATCTATTCCAGTGTTTTTGCCTGGGAAATCCCATGAACAGAGGAACCTGGCGGGCTACAGTCCATGGAGTCACAACGACTCAGACATGACTTAATGACTAAACAACAACAAGATAAATAAAATTTTGAGAATTGGGTCATGGTCACTGCTTTGGATCTTGAGGGGGCAGGGAGCAGAGTTGGGTTACTGGGTAGCAGTTGGGAGTAGCTCACAGAGAGATGGTACTGGAATAAAATTAGGATCACTTCAAAGTGGGGAGCAATGGTTCCCTGAAGTTTTTTTGATCCCTAAAATGTCCCCTAATGCTTGGAGAATACTGGTCAAGCTCTACTCAGCCCTTCTTAGCCTCCCCACCAGAGGCACATCCAGAAATAAAACTTTCAAGTACAAGATTAGATGTCAAAGTTTCATTTTCACTTGAAGAAGCCCTTAGGTCTTCAGTCTGAGATGTTCTATCACCCAATTTACAGTTTCCTGGACTGGAAAACCTGGTTGTTTGTGTGGTTCTGTCTATGCTTCTGACTGTTTACTATCTCTATGATACTACACTAAAATACACAGCCAATTTCATTCTTTTTATGGGCCGTGAGTATGCACAAGAAAGGTTGTGTTGGGTAATTAGAAATATAAGCAGTAAGCCCTTGATTCTTTATAAAGTCTTATTTATTGATGGGCTGTCCTGGGTCTTTGTAGGCGTTGCTCTAGCTGCAACAAGTGGGGGCTACTGTCTAGTGGTGGTGTGTGGGTTTCACATTGTGGTGGCTTCTCTTGTTGCTGACCATTGGGCTCTAGGGCACATGGGCTTCAGTCATTGAGGCATGATGGCTCAACAGTTGTGGCTTTAGAGCACAGGCTCAATAGTTGTGGCACTTGGGCTTAGTTGTTCTGTGGCTTGTGGGATCTTCCCAGACCAAGGATCAAACTTGTGTCTCCTGCATTGGCAGGCAGATTCTTTACCACTGAGCCACCAGGGAAGCCCAGTGCTTGGTTCTTATGAATGTTCTTTTGCTTTACCTTTTTTTTTTTTTTTTTTTGCCAGAACTGCCATGTAACATGGGGTCTTTTACTTCCTAAAGGTACTGTAATTTAAAAAATACGTTTAAAATCTTTTGTGCATGTTTTGGGCAGATAGGAAGCAAAGATGAGAAATATGATTTGACCATAAGTTCCCTCTAAAATGAATTTAAGGAAGCTGTACACTTCTAAAAGTAGAAACTTTTAGTTTATTGCTATGAATATTTAATGGTTTTTACATTTTCAATGATGAGTAATTTAGTGTGTGTCCCATGTTCACTTAAGCATTCATAATAGCAGATAGATATGGGGATGATGTCCAGAGAACCCATCATATATTTATGAATATGAATCATTTTTCATCCCCAAATTAGTCCATTACAAAATAAAATTTACAAACCATTTAAATGTTTCCTATATCAATTACCAGATTTTAATCCCTTGCCTACATAAAACATTCAAAGGACGACTTCAGATTTGAAAATAACCACAGTGATTCTCAATGTAAGATTAGCATTTCCCTTGAGTCAATAATTCATGGCATTTTCCAGTTTTCTCTGAAAGCTATCCTTATGAGTCAAATGAAAGAACATAAATATGGACACTTAAAGAAAACTGCTGTCTCTGCCATCAAAACTCTTTTTTTCTGAAACAATGATGCTGCTTCTTAACTCAGAGCCAGAACAGGACGATTTAGGGGTTGAATGATTATATTCTAATAAAGTAATGCCATTTGATTTCCGACTTGTTTAATTTCCCATTTTATATTTCTGAGTGGGCATGAAGGAATGCACAAGCTCCTCGGTACATACAGAATAAAAATGAATCGACCTGCATATTGAAATTGCCAAAGCACTCAATGTCTTAAGAGGTAGCCGATCAAAAGCAGACTATTCTAATTTCCTTGAAAAGAGGGAAGAAAGTGAGGAATTTATAAAGCTCTAAAATGCTTTAATATGTGTGTGCATGTATCCTTTATGTATGTATATATACCTATATACATATATATATTGGGCTTCCCTGGTGGCTCAGTGGTAAAGAATCCGCCTGCCAATGCAGGAGACATGGGTTCAATCCCTGAGTTGGGAAGACCCCTTGAAGAAGGGAATGACAGCCCACTGCAGTATTCCTGCCTGGGAAGTACCATGGACAGAGGAGCCTGGACGGCTACAGGCCATGGTGTCGTGAAAGAATTGGACTCAACTTATTAAATAAACAACAATAGTGAAATATACATACATATATATCCTATGATTCTGTTTTCTGGACAACAGGGACAAATATACTACCTCACGGTGTTGTTATAAAGATGCAAGAAATTCCATATGGTGCCAGAATACTGTAGGTGTTTAATAAATCTTGGTTTCTTGCCCCTCTACTCCCCCACCCCTCCCCTCAAAAAGTTACAGCGAGTCCACACATAAGACAAGTTCGAAAACAACTTGGCTTTGTCCTCTGGGCTTTATAGGCCATTTGGGGAAGGGGGCAGAGGCAGAGAAAGTCAGGAAGGATGGTCTCTCCTACAAGGGATGTAACTGCCCAGGACCCAAAAATTCGAGTCCAGTGTGTCATTAGCTGTCTCCTGGTCCAGATCCCAGATCCAGCCCCAGACTGGGTGTCCTTCCGCTGGAGGAGAATGTTCTATGCCCAGCTGGAGTCACTTTAAATGAGAGCTGTGGGCCTCATTTCTGGAAATCCTCTCACTTCAAACCCAGAACCAAACTGTGCTTCACCTGGGCTCCGGCATCTCAAAAGCAGATGGAGAAAAAGAATTCAAAAATAACTCCATCAGAAGAAGCACTATGAAATGAGGTTATGTTTTCTCTGTCACCAAATGTGTTAAAAATAATGTAATACCTTAAATACCATCACTGTTCTTTATCAGAATTTCTAAGGCAGAAACTTAAGCCAAAGTCAGGTAAGTTATAAAGTTGGTACTAGTCTCATAAAGTAAACTCATAGAGTCATATCTCTCAACAACCACACATATGATTCACTTTCATCTCTCTCTGGACTCCCAGACTAACTTCTACATTGGATTGAACTGATTTCTTCTGGGAAGATGTTGAATTTTATGGTTGTTGTTCAAGTAGACAGAATCACAAACTTTCACAGTCAAGCTAAGCCAGTTCAAGACTTTAAACTTTGGGTGGTCTTCAAAATGCATTGAAAAAAACTGTTTCCAAAGATACGTGTCAAACAAAGATGTGGGGTACAGGTAAACTCGTACCCTATTAGAATGTAAATTGGAAGGATCTTCCCAAAAAGCAGTCTGGCAGCATACACCAAAAAGCAAAATGTGCTTATGATTTGATGTCATGTTTTCACTCCGAGGAAATAATCTAAAAGAAATAATAAGATAAACACGCAAAGATGTATACATGAAAATTATAATTACAAGGCTGATTATAAAGATAATGTAATATCAATATAATTATGATCCAAGAAGGTTAAATACATAATGATCATTCATATGGAAATATTCCACAACTACCACAAGTGAGTCATGCAGAACTAGTTTACATCTACATTATATTAGGTGGAAAAAGGAAAACTTAGAGTGTGCTGCCATGTTGCTTTTAACAAAATACTATCTGTATATAAAGTCTAAAATATTATATACAAATATTAAAAATTGTTGTCTCTGGATTGCTGGGTGAAAGGATAGTAATATGTTTCTTTCTTTCCTTTCACTTACAAGAGAAAAAGCCCAATACGTTTTATAATTTAAAAAGAGATAGTTATTTAAAATTTTAACTATTGAAGGAGGGAGGAGAAGGGGACGACAGAGGATAAGATGGTTGGATGGCATCACCAACTCAATGGACATGAGTTTGAGTAAGCTCCGGGAGTTGGGTGATGGACAGGGAGGCCTGGCTTGCTTCAGTCTATCGGGTCGCAAAGAGTCAGACACGACTGAGGCACTGCACTGAACTGAACTGATAGATAGTACAAAATTTTGCTTTCACATATTTTAAGGAAGGTTTTTAATTTTTGAAGTTTCAGAAAACTGGTCAATAATTCTTAATGTAAGGCAGAAGCAGAAGTGAATTTTTTCAGATGCAAACAAAACAATTCTTTGAAAGCCAAGGAAAATACAAGAAAATATTTAAATGCTCAGTAATCCTGCAATTAAGAATGTAGGCTGAGATCCATGGTAATTATTGAAAAAATATGTTTGTCATTGTCTCTAAATCTGCAGAGAAGCAGAGGCAATTTGTCAATAAATGACTCAGGTATCATGAGGATGAATTCCAAGCACTGTCTATCATTGATTCTATTATGAGCAAGCTGACAAAGCTTTTGTTACCTTCTCAGTTGGAGTAAGTTTTACATTGTAAGTTTACATGGCAATTTCTCTCTGGGTATCTCTCCACTGATTCTCAAAACAAGCTCATCTTAAAACAAAACTCTAGCCAGAATAAGGTTTAATACATGTTCGGTGATAAAGGGAGATCAATCATTTTTGAGGTGGGATGACGTGCATTTGTCTATCAAAACAACAAAATTAAGGGAGGAAACTGACCTTCTGTCCAAGGACTCTGAATACAGAGGTGTGATGAGCCCAGTTTCCTCTAAGTGCAAAAGGGGTGACAACAAAATAAATAATAACATTAGTAAGTAATCATAGCTAACACAGCTTAATAATAGAAAAGACAGGTCCTGGAGTAGAGGGGAGGTGGGAAGTATGTCCTGCAGAGGAGAAAGCACAGGGTGGAAGAAGAATTTGGAGATCTAAGGACACATATTTGTTGTTCAGTCTCTATGTCAAGTTCAACTGTTTGTGATCCCATGAACTGTAAGACGTCAGACTCCTCAGTCGTCCGTTATCCTCCGGAGTTTGCTTAAATTCATGTCCACTGAGTCAGGGCATGCATGCATGCCTGCTAAGTTGCTTTAGTCATGTCCAACTCTTTGCAAGCCTATGGACTGTAACCTGCCAGGCTCCATCTGTCCATGGGATTCTCCAGACAATAATACTGGAATGAACTGCCGTGCTCTTCTCCAGGAGATCTTCCTGACCCAGGGATCAAACCTGTGTCTCTTAAATCTCCTGCAGAGCCAGGCAGATTCTTTACTACAAGGGCCACCTGGGAAGACCCATTGAATTGGTGATGCAATCTAACTGTCTCATCTTCTGCCACCCGCTTCTCCACTTGCCTTCAATCTTTTCCAGCATCACGGTCTTTTCCTATGAGTCAGCTCTCTGCATCAGGTGGCCAAAGTATTGGAGCTTCAGCCTCAGTCCTTCAAATGAATTTTCAGGGTTGATTTCCTTTAGGATTGACTGGTTTGATCTCTTGGCAATCCAAGAGACTCTCAAGAGTCTTCTCCAGCCCCACGATCCAAAAGCATCTATTCTGCTCCCAGACTTCTTTATGGTCCAACTCTCACATCCGTACATGACTACTGGAAAAACCATAGCTTTGACTATACAGACCTTTGCAAAGTGATGTCTTTGTTTTTTAATATGCTGTATAGATTTGTCATAGCTTTCCTTTCAAGGAGCAAGGGTAGGGGCTTTACAAATAGCTGAGGAAAGAAGAAAAGCCAAAAGCAAGGGAGAAAAAGAAAGATATATGCCTATTTAGCAACTAGTATAAAATTATTTCCATATTTCAATCATGCTGCTTCCCCCTGTAATCTTTGGGTGCAGCTGGCATTGGGATTAATTCTAGACATGGTGTACTAAATCAGAGTTTCTCTACATGCACTCTCTTAAGCTAGCAGTTCTAAAAGATGGGCATTTTTGCTGCCCCCTCCCAGGACATTTGGCTATTTCTGGGGACATTTTTAACTGTCACAGCTGGGGGAGGGAGCTACCAGCATTTAGCAGGTAGAGCCTAGGAACAGTGCTAACCATTCTACAGCCCCATGATAAACAATTATCTGACCTGAAACGTCATTAGTGCCAAAGTCAAGAAACACTGCCTTAAGCATTGTGTGCAAAAGCTATCATAAAGTTTTCTAATAACATCCCTTGAATGGGTTAATTTGATACTTCCAAAATTTGGCACTTCTCAAAATGACGAGTAAAATGATGGCCATTTCAAATTATTTTTGCTCCTGGAAATTTTCAGTCATTTCTGGAATTCTATAATTCCAGACATGACATCATCTTTTAGTGATTTTCATTCTCTAGATCTGCAGAAGGCACATTCATGGAAGGACATCAAAGTCGTTTAATACAGCAGGGGTCTACATGAAAAATAAGGCATGAAACAGCAACTTTCAACATGAGCAAAAATTTGAAAGTGCCTACCATGCATTTCTTCTACAAAAGCTTACAAGGTCACACAACAATGTGAATGTACTTAATGTTATGGAATTGTACACTTAAAAATGATTGAAGTGGTAAATAGAAATTGTAGAAAACAAACTTATGGCTACCAAAGGGGAAAAAGGAGGATAAATTAGGTGTCTGGGGTTAACATATTCACATTACTATATACATAATAGATAATCAACAAAGACTAAACCATACACCTGAAATGGTAACACAACATTGTAAATCAGCTATACTTTTTTTTTTTTTTCAGAAAGGGCTCTTTCTCTTACCTTCTGAGATGGCCCACACTCTATCTGTAAAGTGTGTTTCTCTCTTTGTTGCTAAGTCGCTTCAGTCGTGTCCGAATCTGTGCAACCCCATAGACGGCAGCCCACCAGGCTTCCCCGTCCCTGGGATTCTCCAGGCAAGAACACTGGAGTGGGTTGCCATTTCCTTCTCTCTAAATAAATCCAATTCTTACCTATCAAAAAAGAAAAAGAAAGAAAGAAAGAAGAACCTACAGTTTCTTTCTTCTTCTTTCTCAGGAATTCTTATTCTTGGGATTTTTTGTATTACCACCACTATTACTGGTCCACGGAAATATCTCTTCTGAATTTCTGAAACATATTTATACAAATTATTCACTGATCATCTGTGATTATACGTGTGTATGTATGTGTCTTCAATTTTTTAATTTTTTTAAAATTTAGAGAATTCCCTAGAAGTCCAGTGGTTAAGATTCTGTGCTCCCAAATGCAGCTGGAACAAGTTTGATCCCTGGTCTAGGAACTATGGTCTTCCCAGAAAGCTCAGTTGATAAAGAATCTGCCTGCAATACAGGAGACTCAGGTTCAGTCCCTGGGTCTGGAAGATCCCCTGGAGAAGGAAACAGCAATCCACTCTAGTATTCTTGCCTGGAAAATCCCATGGACTGAGGAACCTGGTCACCTACAGTCCCTGGGGTTGCAAGAGTCAGACACGATTAGCAACTAAACCACCACCATCTGGGAACTAAGATCCCCACAAGCTGCACAGTATGGCCAAAAAGCAATACAACACAAAACAAAAAAAAGTCAAATTTTAAGTTGTGTATATTTTACCACACACAAACACAAACGCCTACAAGGAAAGTCTAATAGGACAATAACTCCATGGAATGAAAATTCTCAATATGAGTTTCTTTCTAGAATTATGCGAATATATTAAAATCTGAATCCATGCTAGAATCTCAGTACCATCACCTCTCCTTAAGTCTGATGGACTGCATACTCATGCCAAAATGGTCAGTGTGTTGGACGTCTCTAGAGCCTTTTCTCCTGTCCTCTTGGCTCTACTGTTTTACTGTGAGTTATTGCTCAGGAGCCACTTTGGGTAGGCCCTCAGCCCCTCTCCATAGCCATGCCACCCACTTATCACTTTCTGCCCTAGGGCTTCTCTGCTGCTGCTGCTACTGCCTGGGACACCGTTCTGCCTCAGCCATTCTGACGCACGCACTATGTGGAAGTATGAGGGCATTAACATCACCTGGGAATCAGGTAACTTGAAGGCGCATTCTACATGCCTGACTAGAAGGTCCCCAGCATACAGTCTATTTATATCTATGTTGTTGTTGTTTAGTCACTAAGTCATGTCCAACTCTTTTGCAACCTCATGAACTGTAGCCCACCAGGCTTTTCTGTCCATGGGATTTTCCAGGCAAGAATACTGGAGTGGGTTGCCATTTCCTTCTCCAGGGGATCTTCCCAGCCCAGGGATCAAACCCACGTCTCCTGCATTGGTAAGTGTATTCTTTACCACTGAGCCACCTTGTATATGCAGCATAAAGTCTCTCTGGAAGAATCCCCAAAGAACTACTCATAGGGATTTTCCTACAGCGGTTAGGACTTCCCACTGTCACTGCTGAGGGCTTGGGTTAGATCCCTGGTTGGGCAACTAAGATCTCACAAGCCACATGGTACAACCGAATAAAAAATAAAAGAATGAGTGGCATTGTTGTTTTCAGGAAATGAAACTGGGTGGCTGAAGAAGGACGGGGTGAAGAGAGAATTTTCAGTGAACATTCCTTTATGCCTTTTGAATTTTGAATCATGTAAACATAGTGGCTATTTAGGAATAAAATAGAATCTAAATTTAAATAAAATCATTAATGTGAGAACATCTTATTTGATGTAAGAACAAGAAGACCTAAATACCCAGATTGATTCCAGTCCTATAGATTGGGGGGGGGGGGAGGGGATAGATTAGCTGTGGCAAGGTTGTCACATTAAGAAATTACCTTAAAAAGTCAAGCTTGTCATAGATTATCTGCTCATAAATGAGGCTTTTATAGAGGAAATAGCACCTTTAGTTCAGAAAGCAATCATCATATTATGCTGGTCACGTTTTAGACAGTACATGTCAGAAATGTTGGAATGAAACTTCTGGTTAGAAGATATTTCTGGTGACTTCAAATTGATTATATATCAAAAATAATGGAAAGGTGTGTACCATACATCAGACTACTAAACTAACTGACAAAAGCATTTTACTTTTCTGTGCTATTTTAGCAATAGCCTTGGTCTAGAAGCACATTCAAGTGAATCCAGACAAATTCTGTGAGATCATTTCAGAGGAAGAATTCCTTGATTTTGTCAGATTTCTCAAAATGGCCCCACCTGCTTCTAGTTATATCAAACTTAGGCTACAAAACAGATTTTCATATCAAAAAATCTGGAAACCTTGTGTACCCTCACTAAGTCTATTATAAACACAGTGACTTCCTTTAGTGATGGTTTTTGCTCCATTTTAAACAACCCCATGAGAGATAAAAAAACCTGTTTTATAGGAAGATTAATCCATGACATTTCCTATAATCAGTTCACCTAGTGAATTTAACTTTCTATTCACATAATCTGGATTTACAATGAAAACTTTCAGGAATATTTTTGTGCATAATACATAGTTATGATACCAACCAGGGTTCTTGGTCTTCCCCAAGCAATAGACATTGACTACTAGCCAGACAAGAAATTCAAGTAAGACATAATTGGGGCTACTGCACCGGCTGCAGGAGGGAGCAAAAACAACTAATAGGGTCCCTTCTCACTCCTTGTTGTTTAATTACTAACTTGTATTCATCGTTTTGTAACCACATGGGTTGCAGCACACAAGGCGTCCCTGTCCTTCACTGTCTCCCAGAGATTGCTCAAATTCATGTCCACTGAGTCGGTGATGCTATCTAATCATCTCATCCTCTGTCTCCCTCTTCTTTTGCCATCGATCTTTCCAGCATCAGGGTCTTTTCCAATGAGTCAGCTCCCCACATCAGGTGGCCAAAGTATTGGAGATTCAGCTTCAGCATCAGTCCTTCCAATGAATAGTCAGGGTTGATTTCCTTTAGGATTGACTGGTTTACTCCCCTTGCAGTGCAAGGGACTCTCAAGAGACTTCTCCAGCACCACAGTTTGAAAGCACCACATCTTTGGCACTCAGCCTTCCTTATGGTCTAACTCTCACATCGTATGTGACTACTTTCCCCTCTTGGTGTTTCTCATGTGAGGTGAGGAGAGGGGTGTATCCAAAAGGTCAGGCTGGAGGGGTGGTTTAGGTAGCTTGCCCACACCTTTCTGGTGTTGAGTGCAGGGAGGCAAGCATAGCACCCTGCCTTTGCTCCTACATTCAGCTTTTGTTCCTGGCTCTTCAGAAATGGCAGCTGGAATTTTTTTTTATTATTGTTTATATCTTTTGGTCCAGAATCTGCCCCAGCTGTGCTTTTACACAGTTATTTTTAGTCCCATACAGCCTCTTTGTATTTTGTTGTCCAGGTGCAAGTACTGAAGTGAAGCATCCCAGGTCCCAGCCTGTCTCAGTTATAGTATTTTATATTACTTTAGATAATCTTGCTAACTCAAATTCTTCCGTTTTCACACATGGGAAAACTGAGGCTAGAAGATGGATTTGGCTTGCCTTCCTCACACAGTATGACAGCACAAGAAAATACATACAGGTCCTCAACCTCTATTCTGTCTATGCAGAAATGGTGCTTTTCATTTGCACAGGGAAAAACTATGAGCTGTGTTCTCCCTACTTTCTTTCTGTGCTTCATTGACTACATAGGGATTTATTCTTGATAAGATTACAAAATCAAATATGAGTTGGATCAAACTAAGGAAAATGATAAAACTAGGTATTTTTAAGCATAAGAGCAAAGCAAAAGAACTACTATGCAATGTGGCTACTTTAAAAATTATTCTGTTGGTTGCCATCCAAATGTTTACTCACAATAATTCATGGGAATTACTATCACATGCTAGGAGAAAGTATAATTAAGGTTGCCTGCTAGCATTGCACTACATAATAATAATCTGTTTATTCAGAAGCTCTACTTTGTCTTCCAAAGGTTGATTCAGGAGCTTCTTAATCTGACAAGATATGTTTTATTATGCTTTCCTTTGTAATGAATATTGGAATAGTTAATTCAGCGACTGATTCTTTATTGAAAACAATATATTACAGAGAAAAACTTTTACTCCTTCTGAGAAAGCAATCTCCCAGTTCCAGTGTGGGCATATTAACCATCTAAATTTGATCTTCTCATGAAACTTTTAATTGTCTTTAATAATACGTGCTAGGTCTTATACTAGAGAAAAAAATAAGGTGACTATTTTAAGTTAAATACTTATTAAGTAGCAAAAGCAATGAACTTCACTTAGTTTGTATTTAATAGGCCTTATATTTACAGAAGCCTGAAACTCTGGTTATTACTACTTACATAACACTGAACTTGGTGCTTGCATAAAAACATGATAGAGGTGATATTAACCAAATTAAATAGAGAAAACTTCTCATGAGAGATTATCTATTCATCATCAAGGGATATTTTGGAACTCCCTAGAGATGTTTAATATTAAGGTTAGCTTCTGGGTAATTCAGAAAAACTTCCCTAGAATTTTGAAGATGAACCATTCAATTTTGAAACATCAATTTCCCTTCCTGTAACTGTGGTCATTATGGAAGAAAACATTTTTAGTCCCACATATGTAGTTTCTGGACCCTGGTAACAAATGTTTTCTTTCTTTACCACTCAAAATGTCCACAGTTTTCCTGGGAACAATAAGTGATTTGGGTTTTTTTTTTTTTTTCATAAAAATAATATATATTTTTAAATTCCAAAGTAGCCAAGGCATTGTTTGGGCAAAGAAATCAACCAGTTCAACCCAAATTAAATCAATGATAGCAAGTAAACAAAAACAGAATCCTTGGTGATGATATTTAATTATTTAACCCATCATTTTGGGAATACCAGACCACCTAACCTGCCTCTTGAGAAATCTGTATGCAGGCTAGGAAGCAACAGTTAGAACTGGACATGGAACAACAGACTGGTTCCAAATAGGAAAAGAAGTACGTCAAGGCTGTATATTGTCACCCTGTTTATTTAACTTATATGCAGAGTACATCATGAGAAACGCTGGGCTGGAAGAAACACAATCTGGAATCAAGATTGCCAGGAGAAATACCAATAACCTCAGATATGCAGATGACACCACCCTTATGGCAGAAAGTGAAGAGGAGCTAAAAAGCCTCTTGATGAAAGTGAAAGAGGAGAGTGAAAAAGTTGGCTTAAAGCTCAACATTCAGAAAACGAAGATCATGGCATCTGGTCCCATCACTTCATGGGAAATAGGTGGAGAAACAGTGAAAACAGTGTCAGACTTTATTTTGGGGGGCTCCAAAATCACTGCAGATGATGACTGCAGCCATGAAATTAAAAGACGCTTACTCCTTGAAAGAAAAGTTATGACCAACCTAGATAGCATATTCAAAAGCAGAGACATTCCTTTGCCGACTAAGGTCTGTCTAGTCAAGGCTATGGTTCCTCCAGTAGTCATGTATGGATGTGAGAGTTGGACTGTGAAGAAGGCTGAGCACCGAAGAATTGTTGCTTTTGAACTGTGGTGTTGGAGAAGACTCTTGAGAGTCCCTTGGACTGCAAGGACATCCAACCAGTCCATTCTGAAGGAGATCAACCCTGGGATTTCTTTGGAAGGAATGATGCTAACGCTGAAACTCCAGTACTTTGGCCACCTCATGCAAAGTGTTGACTCATTGGAAAAGACTTTGATGCTGGGAGGGATTGGGGGCAGGAGAAGAAGGGGACGACAGAGGATGAGATGGCTGGATGGGATCACGGACTCGATGAACGCGAGTTTGAGTGAACTCCGGGAGATGGTGATGGACAGGGAGGCTTGGCGTGCTGCAATTCATGGGGTCGCAAAGAGTTGGACACGACTGAGTGACTGAACTAAACTGAACTGAACCCATCATTTAATAACTTCATTGGTTTGAGAGCCAAAATATGAATCTATATTTTCAACTTGAACCCAGATCTAACTTATTCTCAATCCAACCTGAGCAGGGCCAGATGAAATACCAAAGGGCTATTTCAAGGCTAGTCTGCTAGTGTCCATTTTAAGGAGAGAAGAATCTGGACTGTTGTTTCTCCCACACTCACCTGAAGCACTTTTAAAGTATAAACACATCTTATCCATGAACTTGTTCAAAACATCCTTCTGCTTGTGCTTCTCGGCAGCAGACAATTCCCCCTGGAGCTACTCTGAACCTGTTCAACACGATGGACCTGCCAATACATGGAATGAAAAATGTCAGACTGACCATCCAGTTGGAATCGATCTGTTCTTTGCAACTTTGAAGAGTTCTTAGTCATATTCACTCATTCTGCAGGTATGGAATTTTCTTGTAACAGTTTATGGGGTCGAAGCTTTGGTGGATGCGCAGTATTCGATTTCTCTTCCCACTTGCAGGCATGCAAGGCCTGCATATGAGTTACAGCCCAGGCAGTAACCAAAATGACAACATGTAGGAAAGAGTAAATTGACTGACCCCGAAGCTAAGTATCTGTCTCAGAGATTTATGGAGGGACTTTAAAGAGACACCCAGGAGCCAAGAAGTATTGCTGGATTTCTTGAACTCATGGTGTTCTTCCTTTCAACCTACCTAAGAAACTGAAATTAAATCCCTGGCTCATATCCTCTTCTATTACAGAAGTGGTGCCAATGGTATTCATGCTATTAGTTCTCCACATTAATAATTGTCATAGAAACATTACACCAATATCCTTAGACTTCTATGGTACATTTTACCAGAAACTTGTGAAGAAGGTTGAAGAAATCTAACTAAAAGAAGAACCACTAGCCGATGTGTGATAAAAGCTCACTTTTTTGGATCCATTTTATTGTGATAATTGACACACAGCACTGTGCAACTTTCAGGCATATAACGTAAAGATTTGACCTTCATATGTTGTGAAATGATGTCCACAAGAAATGTAGTTCACATCCATCATCTCATACAAAAAAAAAAAAAAGAGGCAAAAAATGTTATTTTGATCATAACAAGGCCCTTTGGATCTTTTCTAAAGGCCCTTGACAAGAGGAAAAGGGAAGAATCTTTAGGTGATGCAGAAAAAAATTGATGAGGCCAAGCAAAGAATTTGGGCTCAAAAAAATTGCATGCCCTTTAGGAGCTACACAAACTTGAGTTATTCAAGTCTTTCTGGCTCTCAATTTTATCATTTACAGAATAAAAATTTAAATGACATCTAATTTCCATCTCAATTTTAAAACTCAGGTTCTACAATGAGATATGTCAGTAAAAAGTGTATATTTGTTACTTCCCAAAATTATTTTTAAAATTACCACATTTCAGAAAGTACTACATTAAACATTTTGCAGAAGGATTTTTTTTCATATTTAACCCTAAGCAACACTTGAGGAGGCGTTTGATAGTCTTGACCAAGACTTTCAAACACATTTCTTCATAGGGTGACCAGCAGTTAAAACGGGACTCTCAGTTTTGCAACTCAGAGGCCCGTGTCCCAGGAATCCCCTCGGGCACAGGTAAGACAGAAAGACTCTTCACCCTATGCCATGATCACCCTATATTAGTCCCTCTCTTCCAACCCCTCTGCAGCTCCTTCCTCCTACAAAAATCAGTTCCTTCAACTGTCAGATTCAGTCCCAACCTTTACTGATTCAGTCCCAACCAAGAAAGACCTTCTATAAGGAACTGTAATTGAGAATTGTCTTGGTTCTGTTTCTCAGGCCCCGTTTAATAAGCCTGGGAGAGCCTTGGCCAGCTGCTTGCCTACTAAGAACTTATTCTTGTATTGGCAGAAAATCCTGCTATAATAATCTGACCTCTCATCCACAGCCTTGACAACTTGCCATGCCCTTCTCCCACTCCCATGTAGGAGCAGTACCTGCTCCCTTGATGCAGGGATACAGTACCTGTATGCCTTGATGAAGGTCTGAGTCCTTTTTTCAAAGTGATTTAACTTTCCACCTAAGAGCTTCCCTGATGGCTCAGTGGTAAAGAATCTGCCTGCAGTGCAGGAGATTGGGTTTGATCCCTGCAAGATCCCCTGGAGAAGGAAATGAAAACCTACTCCACCCATTCCAGTATCCAGTATGGATGTGACAGTTGGACTGTAAAGAAAGCTGAGCACTGAAGAATTGATGCCTTTGAACTGTGGTGTGGGAGAAGACTCTTGAGAATCCCTTGGACTGCAAGGAGATCCAACAATCAATCCAAAAAGGAAATCAGTCCTGAATATTCATTGGAAGGACTGATGCTGAAGCTGAAACTCCAATACTTTGGCCACCTGATGTGAAGAACTGACTCATTGAAAAGACCCTGATGCTGGGAAAGATTGAAGGTCGGAGGAGAAGGGGATGACAGAGGATGAAATGTTTGGATACATCACCAACTCAATGGACATGAGTTTGATCAAGCACTGGGAGTTGGTGATGGACAGGGAAGCCTGGCATGCTGCAGTCCATGGGGTCTCAAAGAGTCAGACATGACTGAGGAACTGAACTGAACTGACCAGTATTCTTGCATGGAGAATCCCATAGAAAATCCTACTTTCTGGTAGTTGCTTGGCCTGTGGAAGCATCACTGCAAACTTCACGTGCCATTCTCCCTGCGTGCATTGGACCAAATCCCCTGTTTCATAAGGTCACCAATTACATTAGATTATGGGCTGCCTTAATGACTTCATTTTAACTTATTACCTCTGTAAAGACCTTATCTTCAAATAAGGTCACATTCTGAAAGACTACTAGGGTTAAGGTTTCAACGTATCTTTTTAGGGCACAATTTAATCCACAGCACATGGCTTGTACATTTGCCACAAATCATAGAACTGTGCATTTAAAATGTGTGCCTTGTACTATAAAGTCAATTGTAGAAAAGCTTGACATAGATGAAAAATTTTGTTGTTGTCATTGAGTGTTATGTTTTATTCAGTGGGAATTTGTAGGGTTTCAAACCCGGGAGGCAGCATCTCATGTAACCCTGAAGGAACTGCTTCAAGGAATTAAGGGGAACAGGAGTTTTGCAACAAAAGGCAGGGAGTCTGAACATCAAAAGGTTATTGTTAATTAAAGATCAGATATGTCAGGCTAAGGAATTTAGCACTTTTCTATACATGGCAAGATGCAAAAGTCTGGGCTCACTGAAATCATTCCTTTGATAAGCACCTCAGCTATCTGGAGTCGGTATCCTGTGTTTTCACATTGTGAGCATCCTCAGGGGAAATCTGACATGTAAAGTGCATATTAGAGAAGATAACTCGCCCTCTGTCTCTGAATACAATAGTGCATTATAAGGCGAACCTTGATTTTGTCCTACATTTTCCCCAAGTATGTTAAACCCAGCATATTAAACTCAGCAAATAGATAATTCTTATCCCATTTTTCCTCATGCAAGAAATTAACCAACTCCTACCAAATGTTGCTTATAGCTTACATAATTCAAGTGATTTCCTAATGAAGAACTGACTTTTTAAATACAAGGATGTGAATACAGAGTGGCAAAAATTTAGGATTCCAAGTGATTTTAAAACTTGTTACTTTGGTCTCATCAGTGGAGTGCAGGTTGAAGAGTATATTTTTTCAGTGGTAGGAAATCTCACACTGTAATAAGTTGATATCAACTTTATAAACCAAAGACTTGTGAAGTGAAAAACTATCATAAAGGTCAACAAGAATATCCTCTTTTTTGGAGACATGGAGAGGTTAGTTCTGTGCCCAAGATCACACAGCTAGAAACTGGAAACCACATTTCCTGACAACTCAGAGCCTTTCCAAGCTCCGGCTCCGTCTACACTCAGTTCTTGCTATTTTCTGTGTGAAATGCAAAAGAGAGAAAGAAGAGTCTAACACAACTACCACAGGAAAGGGAGGACAAAATTTCATGTCCAAGAAAGTAAAGCTCTAATTGCTTTGTTCATGGCAAATAGATGGGGAAACAGTGGAAACAGTGGTTTACTTTATCTTTTAGGGCTCCAAAATCACTGCAGATGGTGATTGCAGCCACGAAATTAAAAGACGCTTACTCCTTGGAAGGAAAGTTATGACCAACCTAGACAGCATATTCAAAAGCAGAGACATTATTTTGTCAACAAAGGTCTGTCTAGTCAAAGCTATGGTTTTCCCAGTGGTCAGGTATGGATGTGAGAGTTGGACTATTAAGAAAGCTGAGTGCCAAAGAATTGATATTTTTGACCTGTTTTGTTGGAGAAGACTGTTGAGAGTCCCCTGGACTGCAACGAGATCCAACCAGTCTATCCTAAAGGACATCAATCCTGGGTGTTCATTGGAAGGACTGATGCTGAAGCTGAAGCTCCAATATTTTGGCCACCTGATATGAAGAGCTGACTCATTTGAAAAGACCATGATGCTGGGAAAGACTGAAGGCAGGAGGAGAAGGGGATGGCAGAGGATGAGATGATTGGTTGGCATCACCGCCTCAAAGGACATGAGTTTGGGTAAACTCCAGGAGTAAACAGGGAGGCCTGGCGTGCTGCAGTTCATGGGTTCGCAAAGAGTCAGACATGACTGAGCAACCGAACTGAAATGAATTGCTCTGTATGATAAAAATGTAAGAATGAAAAAAACAAAATTCACTCCAAAATTCAATTAATTGTTTTATTATGTCTTTATTGTGGATATGCAGTTTTTCCCGAAATTTCTGTCATGAGGAGTTGATGTGTAAAGGCTTCAAAATTCTGTCTTAAATGGTTCTACATCTACAATTTAAGTATATTTGTAAGAGTTCATACATGTACATGCATGCATGTCCAGTTGTGTCAGACTCTTTGTGACCCCATGTACTGTAATCTGATGGGCTTCTCTGTCCACAGAATTTTCCAGGCAAGAATACTGGAGTGGGTTGCCATTTCCTCCTCCAGGGAATCTTTGTGACCCAGGGATTGAACCCCTTTCTCCTGTGAGTCTCCTGCGAGTCTCCTGTGTTTCAGACAGATTTTTTACTGGACTGGTCAATTAAAATACACTCTTATTTTTCTTAGATTGATAGAAAGTTATTTTACTTTAAACTTAGTGAAAACATAGAGAAAGAATGTCATAATCATTTTACTACTTAAAGAAAAGTGAAATTATTTTCTTCATTAAATAATATTTTTAACCAAAAAGACATAGTTACTGCAAAATAAATTATCTGAAGATCTAGTAATTTGAGATGTGATCTCTATGTAATTCATATATCACACACACACAGATATGTTTGTATTCATTCTTTCATTTCTTAATTCATTTATTCAACAAAAATTTGTTGAGCACTTATTATGGCCCTGTCTCTCTACCATTAGGTTTAAAACATAAAAATACAAAATGTTCTTTCTGTTTCCTTATCAGAAATAGATGGTAACAACTGTTAGAACAAGATAACTCCAGGCCATCTGTCAAATGTTTACCATTATCGAAAGTCTTCCTGGAGGGAGTTACTTTGGCTCACCTTACCAGCAGTAATTTAATTTTTCCAAGTTTCAAAGTGTTCTAAATGCCTCAGACACAGCAGAGAAATGAAATAAGATCCCTGACTCTGGGAAGCTTACATGCCATTGGAAGAAACAAAAATAAACAAATAAATATATAACATAACATCAAGTAGTACAGAGTTCAAGATAAACAATGAGTGTAGTAGAAAGATAGGGAGAATGTGGGGTGCTGGGGGGGTGGTGACTTGTGGTGCTGGGGGGGCACTGCTATTCAAATAAGATGGTCCAGAAAGTCCTTTCTGAATAGATGACATTTGTACAGAGACCTGAATAAAATAAAAGCAAGGCTGTGTATATCTTGGGGGAAAGCTGTTTAGTCAAAGGAAACAGCAAAGGCAAAAATGTGATAGAAACATATTTAGTATATTAAAGCAAGGAGACGAGTTACAGCAAGGAGACCAGTGTGGCCAGCTTTCATGAAAAGGGGGAACGTGAGAGAAAATGACTAAGAAACGTAGACCTTTATCTTTGCATTTTAGAGTCACTGTGATGTGAGTGTTCTGGAGGGTTCTGGAATAAGAAAGGGCACAATCTGATTGGCATTTCTAAAACACCACTTTGTTTCCTGTATGCAAATTAGGCTCTAAGAGAACAAGAGTAGGAGACGAGTTGTAAGGCTTTTTGGTGGCTGTCCAGGTGAAAGCTTGGACAAGGATGATAATGATGAAGCATGGTTGAATTTTTGACATATTTTGGAAGTAGAGCCAAAGGATTTACTAGAGTATTCTGGGTATAAGGAAAAGAAATGTGACAGTTGGGGTTGAGTAACCGAGTAAATGGTGGTGTCTGTCACTGAAATGGGAAAAACTGGAGAGAGGAAGACATCAGGGTCCAGCACAAGGGCATTGGTAAGTTTGAGATGCTCACTAGACATCTAAATGGAGGTGTCAAATAGTTCCAACATTGAAGTCGGGAGTTCAGGGAGAACTCACAGCTAGAAATAAAGATTCAGGAACCACCATCCTGTTGACAATTTTTAAAACCACAGGGTTGCATGAGAGCAATAAGAAAGGAGTGTCAATCGGGAAAGAGGAGGGCCAAAGACTGAATCCTCAACATTTTATGGACCTGAAAGAGGAGGAGGAGTCTGACAAGGAACGGCCAAAGGAGAATCAGGAAACCTGGAGAATGTGGGATTCAGGAAAACAGCAGAAGAAAATGTATCAAGATGGAAAAAATGATCAATTGAGTCAAAAGTGGTGAGAGAACAAGGTAAGGACTAAACGCTGATCACATGGGGATGATGGGGCTAAGACCTTGACAACTCAGCCAGTATTAGTGATCTCCATGAATACTAGCAGTGACTCCTGAATGAAGTAAGTGCGAGAGGGAATGGAAGGTAATGGTAATGTAGCCAACACGTAGTAGAAGTATTTGCCAAAGGTTGCGCAGGGGGGCGCCAGTAGTAAAGAACCGTCCACCAATACAAGAGACATGAGATGTAGGTTCGATCCCTGGGTCAGGAAGATCTCCTGGAGGAGGACATGGCAAACCACTTCAGTACTCTGGCCTGGAGAATCTCATGGAGAGAGGAGCCTGGCAAGCTACTGTCCATTGCGTTGCAAAGAGTTGAACATGACTGAAGCAACTATGCATGCATGTACGTGCAATAAAGCAGGGGTCCCCAACCTCCACGATCTAATGCCTGATGATCTGAGGTGGAGCTGATGTAATTAGTAATAGAAATAAAGTGCATAATAAATGTGATGCTCTTGAATCATCCCCAAACCATATCCAGGCCCATGGAAAAACTGTCTTGCATGAAACCGCCCCTGGTGCCAAAAATGTTGGAGACCACTGAAAGAACAGAGATTGGTGGTAGGAACTAGAGGAGAAACCATTTCATATAGTCTAGATTTTCTAGTTATAACTGTAAAATAGTTTCTGCCCTACAAACAATTTCATGTTGCTGGGAGTTTCTACATACACAGGCCTTTTCTTAAATTATAAATTTTAATTTTCATATTGGCCATGGTAAAATAAATTTGAGTTCAGGATGCACTTTTGATATCTGCAAATGTTCAGCAGGAAAAACTGCTGAGAAATGTAAAGCAATATTTAGTTTCATTTAAGCCACCCAGCCAACTCCAGGAGTTGGTGATGGACAAGGAAGCCTGGTGTGCTGCAGTCCATGGGGTCACGAAGGGTTGGACACGACTGAGCAACTGAACTGAACTGAAAGCCACCCAGCATCTGAGAGTTCTTCTCAATTTCCCAGAGGACATAACCATTGCCATGCACACCAAAACTCAATAAGTACTAGTTAGATTGAATTTGACACCACCAAATCCAGAGAAATTAAGGGTAAAAGAAATACCAAAACAAAATATCTGAGGTTGCCTGTAGAGGAAGATTCTGCCAAGAAATCTTAAAGACCACTTTCATAAAATGTGGTACAAAGTTGAAGCAATTATGTGTGCAATTTGGATAAGCTACATCAAAATAAAATTTGGGAAAGCTAGATAAAGCTGGATAAATTAACCAAATCACCCAACTGAAAGAGCGATGGATCCAGGCAATTTCTCATATTCTTAGTTTATCCCTTGTGTTTTATATAACAGAAATAAGGACTGAGCTCTTTCCAAAATGTTATATTAATTCTCCCTGTAATCATTAGAGATTTTTTTTCCCCCTGAGTTGGTCAGTATTCACAAGATCATTTCCTTTAATTAGAATGATTTTGACTGTGTGCTCTGGGTCAAACATCTCCTCACTGTGCACTCAAGACTCCATCCTCAGGAGAGGAGAGACAGCCTTATGTCTCCAGAGCCCCAGAGTGAGACCACCCCTCCCTGGCCTTCATACATCATTCAGGAGCCTTGAATTATGGGCTAATTTTATGGGTCAACTCAAGAAGCTCTAACTCCTAAGTGGCCTTCATTGCCTCTAACCACCCCCATCCTGTCACATCCCTGGCTCTATTCCAGTCCCTGACTCTGTCCTGAAACTCTTCTGCTGTGCCCTCTGGGACTCACGCCAGACATCCTCAAAACATCCAATCACTTCAACTCTCCTCTGGGGCTTTACCGCCCTTCCTAAAGAAAGAGAAAGAAAGAAAGAAAGAGAAGTTGCTCAGTCGTGTCTGACTCTTTGACACCCCATGGACTGTAGCTGACCAGACTCCTCCACCCCTGGGATTTTCCAGACAAGAACACTGGAGTGGGTTGCCGTTTCCTTCTCCAGGACTGCCCTTTCTAGCCCAACAGATAACTGGATCTCCCCAAGGGCAAGCTGCCCCTCAAATCCCCTCAAGAGGTAGTGACTTTCTCCCACCACCTCATACCCTGAGCAGGGAGCTTAGGAAAAGTCTTCCTGGGTTTTCACTTCCATGCCAGTCTATTCTTCCTAAAGACCTAGCTTTGCATTCCTCTTGTATCTCAAAAACTTTAGCATCCAGCTCACTGCCTTTCCCTCTTCATTTCTCTTTTTTTAAATATTTACTCGTCTGAGTTGGTCTTAGTTACTGCATGTGGGATCTTTAGTTTCAGCATGTAGGATCTAGTGCCTTGACCAGGGATCACACCCAGGCCACCATGCCTTAGGAGTGTGCAGTCTTAGCCACTGGACCAGTAGGGAAGTTCCAGTCCCAGTGAGATCTTGATTCATATTAATGATGTTCCCAGTACCACAACTCTTCACTCATGAAATGCCTCTCCGCCATAATCTTGATCTGAACAGTTCCTCAATCAGACTCCCCTGGTCATAACACAGACCTTGTCAAAGTGAATAAATGCAACTCCTCCTTAACCTCAATTTCAAAAATTCTGTTCTCTGACAAACAACTATCCTGCTGCTCAGCCGCTTTCCACTCACACTTCTCAAGTCTTCCTTTTCCCTCTGATCCAAACTTAAACACCATGTCAATCATTGTAAACCCTCCCTGGTGAACACTCTCAATCTCTTGCTCCTTTATCACTTTGTAACCCATCTTTAGCAAAACTTGAACCCTAGTCAAGCTCATCTTTCTGCCTTCCCTGCACTTGATCTCTGCAACTAAATGTGGCAAGAGTAAAAAGGCTGGGGGGACATGCTGGTTGGTGTCATTTTAAATTCATGGCTTCCAATTTCAAGTGGTCTCTGTTCCTGCCCCCAAATTATGCTACATTCCCTTAGAACACCTACTCTCTCACTTACTAAATGACCGTAATATACCTTCTCCTCTATCCTGGACTTCCTTGTTCACTCAGATGGTAAAGAAGCTGTCAGCAGTACAGGAAACCAGGGTTCAATCCCTGGGTTGGGAAGATCCCCTGGAAAAGGAAATGGCAACCTACTCTGATATTCTTGCCTGGACAATTCCATGGCCAGAGGGCTACAGTCCATGTGGTCACAAAGAGTCGGACATGACTGAAGCACCTAACACTTTCTTTCCTCTATCCTGAATCTTTGATGACATCATTCCAACCTTTCATCACACTCTTAAATAATAAGCTTTCTTTTCACTTCACTGAGAATATTCAGATCATCAGATGAGAACTTCCTCAAGTTGACCCACCTACCTTCATTGGCCCCCACACACTATAATTTTCTCCTGTTACTATGATCAGTGATCCTGAGAGAGTGGTCCCGAGCGCAGTAGCATCAGTATCACCAGGGATATTAGAAATGTAAATTCTCAGATGGACTCAGACCTACTGAATCAGAAACTCTGGAGGCGGAGCCTAGCAATCTGTATTCTACCAAGTCCTTGGAGTGACTTTGGCACATACTAAAGCTTAAGAGCCATCTGGGAAACATTTTGCTTAAAAGTCCTCCCCCAGAAACTGTTTTTAAATTTTAGGGGATAAGAGATGGATGGAAGAAGTTGTAAAAACTCCTCTAAGTGATTCTAATGGGCAGTTTTGAAAATCACTGCTATGACTCAATGGTCAACACTCATATCTAAGGACAACCTTTCAATATGATCAGTAGCTTCCTCCGCCCTTGCCTCCTCAAAGACTTTTCTCCAGCCATTTCTTCTCTCTCCCTCTCTTGCATCTTTGATTTTTTTTCTCTGCTAGAGCATTCTTATCTCCCTAAAACATGCTATATTACCTCTTGCTAAAAAAAATTCTCTTGACTCTATCTCCAGATACTGCCCTATTTTTCTATTTATCTTTATAGCAAAATATTTTTTAGAATGAGATCTTTTTGATATTTTTTTGATACAAAACACTCTTGAGAGACACCTCTACTAATTATTTCCAATGCATATCTTTCCATTCCCATTCTCATTAAACTCAGTCTAATCAGCTTGTTTCCCCACCATCCTAGGAAATTTGGACTTGCCAAAAAAAAAAAAAAAAAAGACCTCCATGTTACTCAAGCCAATGGTAAAGTTTCAGTCCTCATTGTACTTGATTTATCAGCAGAAGTTGACACTGTTGAGCTTTCTCTCCCACTGGAAACCCTTCCTTCATTTTGCTTTCAGGAAACCATCTCCTCTTCTTTTTTTTTTTCTCCCTACTGTGCTGGCAACTCCTTCTCTGTCTCCTTTGTTGATTTGTCCTTAATGTTAGAGTCTCCAGACCCATCTTTGGTCCCCCTTTCCTGTCTCTCCACACTCACTCCCTTGGCGATCGCATCTCATTTAATGAATTTAAAGACCATCCAACACTAACATCTACAAAATTGCTAACTCCCAGTAAGACCTTGCTTCTAAACTCAAGACTGATAAAGCCATCTATCTATTTACCATGTCCCGACAGACACTTCAGACTCAAGTGAACTCAACCTCAGACTCAACTGAACTGAACAGACACCTCGGGCTCAACATGTCCTAAACTGATGGCTAAACTTTCCTCCAAATGTGCTGCTCCTTCCACAGTGTTCCCCATCTCAACCAATGGTCACTTTGTCCTTCCGGCTAGGAGTCATCCTTGATTCCTTGCCTTCCCTCTTTTGTTCACACACGCATACCCTATTCAGCCTGCCAGCAAATCCTGTTTGCTCTACTTTTCAAATGTATTTGGAAATCCAGCATTTTTTATCACCTTCCCTGCATCCATCTATATACTATCATCTTTCTTGCCTGAATTAAGCAACAGCATCCTCGCTGGTCTCACGAGTCCATCCTTGTCTCACCACAGTCTATTATTAATTAGCCCAGCATCCAGAGAGATGCCTTTAGGATATCTAACCCTGGTCACCTTTTCACACAGAGCTCTCCAACAGTAAGAGAGAAGGACTTGACATGTCCCAATAGAGCCATCCAGTTCACCTCAGATGTTTCTGGGTATGGAGCAGGGAGAAAGGGTCTAGGGTGGGAGTGGACTGAAGACATTTGGCGTGAGCTCTGAGGCCAGATCCTGGCTGACATGAAGAGGAATAACGAGGATGTCCCAGTGATTATGGGGGAGCCTTTTTGAATACAAGGTCAACAGAACTTGAAAATCTTGCCCAGTTTAGTAATGAAATCTGTTTAGCTTTATCCAAACCCAAGTGAATCTTTAACTAGAGATTTAACTGAGTTTCACCACTGGTGACTTAAGATTCCTATTCAAACAGGTAAAGTCTAGCAAGACAGAAGTGCCTTCACATCACACATTTAAAGTGAATGTTGTAAATGTTATACAGTCTGTAAATCATTTCAGCTGCTTAATTAGACGTAAAGCCAGATCTCAGAAATGTATAGCAGAAACAGCTTTAGTCTGAGATATGTGATTAGTCAGTGTTTTCTATCTGCTGGCAGTATACTGATCCTCCATTTTGTGAGTTTGTAGGCGAAAGTAATTTTAACTCAAGTAATTTTGCATGGATGAATTCTCAGCACGTCAGTGCCCTTATTCTTGGCATGTGGAAAAGCCCAAAGCCCTGCATTTCTCTCAGCCTTTGGATCTATCATTTGCTCTATAGTTTTCTTGCTCCCTTAGTTCATCTTCCCCTCATTGAAATTAGGAAATTTTATTCTTTTGTGAATGAAGCCCTCTTGACACCAACCTACCCCAAATGCAGGTAGATAACCCATAAATAATTTAAAGTTAAAAGAGCTGTCACTCTGAGGATTTCACTTGAATCTTGTTCTTAGAAGCTTCCTTTCATGTGAGGATCTGAACACTTTTTTACCAACATTATTGGATGATGATACCTGACAGTCTTCCTGCAGGTGCCTAGGCCTGCTTTGAAAGTCTCTACCTCTGCCTTAAGCCTGCCAGGAGGACTCCATTGTTTCCAGAGAAATAAAACGATGCTTTGTAAAGTTTTTCCATTGTGGTGGTTGATATCTTTCCATTGACCCACTGGAATGTCCTTTATACTCTGGTAGAAATGTAGGACACAATTTGAATAGGCAGTATCTAAAGTCGATGCCCATTTTATATACCAATATCAAGTTTACAAATATAAACTGATGTGGCAGAACAATTATTTTCTTTCAATTCACAGGAGGATCCATAACTCCTTGATTTATTATAATGGGATGTGTTTACTTGGTAGAGATCTGAATGTGACAATATGAAATGGACATTTAATATGGACCTAATTGCTCCATGGGTAAAATTAGGTGCCATTCCCTTCTCCAGGGGATCTTCCCGACTCAGGGATCGAACCAAGGTCCCCTGCATCACAGGCAGATTCTTTACCATCTGAACCATGAGGAAAGCCCCCATAATAACTTGTATTTCTTTTCTGATTAAGAGGTCAGCTTTTAAAATAATTTTTATTTTTGGCTGCCCCGGATCTTCATTACTGCATGCGCTTTCTCTATTTGCAGCGAGCAGAAGCCACTCTCTAGTTGCAGTGCCTGGGCTTCACATTGCAAAAGCTTCTCTCCTTAAGAGCACGGGCCCTAGGGCACTTGAGTTTCAGGAGTTGCAATGTGTGGGCTCAACAGTTTCGGCTCAATAGTCGTGGCGCACAGGCTTAGTTGCTCGTGGCATGTGGAATCTTCCCAGATTAGGGCTCAAACCCATGTCTCTTGCATTGGCAGGCAGATTCTTTATCACTGAGCCACCAGGGAAGCCCAGTCACTTTTATTTATGGTTAGAAATGGGGAATATATATAAATGCAAACGAGTCCCACGTGGCAGTCACAGAGATTTGTCGCTCAGATGCCTGTTCGAGGAAGGAATCATTGCCCAGCCTCCAGGAACGTGGCTGGCTGACCACCTCCAAATGTCATCTCCTTCGGCAGGCATCCACCTCAGGTTCCCAGATGAAGTCCTGCTTATCTCAGGGCAGCCCCCAAACAGGAACCAAGTAAGGCTATGGTGGCCAAATTTATGGCAACCAAAGTCAAGGAAATGGTTGACACTCCACCTTCCAACACAGGGGGCATGGGTTTGATACCTGATCAGGGAACTAAATTTCACATGCTGCAACTGAAAACCCCATAAGCCACAACTAAATAAATATTTTTTAATAATATAATTTTAAGGACTAGCCACGGATTAGCCATTTCTGCCCAAAGCACCCCCTTCTAATGGGCTGTCTTTGCTCCTGAACTCCTACTGGCCTGGGAGAGACTATCTACAACACAATCTGACAGTCCCCTTGCTTAATATTCCTTCCTCCCTTTTTTTCCCCCACCACTGTTAACCCCAATAATTCATTTTTTATTTTGATTGAAGTCGAATAATACACATAACATAAAATTTACCTTATTAGCCTTTTTAAAGTATACAGTTCAGTATCACTCACATTGTTGAGATGGAAATTCTGTACCCCTTTAACAACTTCCCATCCGACCCCCCCTGACCCTGGCAAGCACCGTTCTACTTTGTGTTTCTATGAATTCGACAACTTTAGAACAGTGTCCCCAACTTTTTGGTGCCGGGGATTGGTTTCATAGACGACAATTTTTCTATGTACCAGGGTAGGTGTGTCGCAATGGTTTTGGGATGATTCACGCAAGTTACATTTATTATGCATTTTATTTCTGTTATGATTACATCAGCTCCACCTCAAATCGTCAGGCATTAGATTCTGGACATTGGCTCTAGATGATTTCATGTAAACAAAATCACATGATATTTGTCTTTTTGACAGATACAGAGTATAATGTCCTCAAGTTTCAAGAATGTGTCAGAATTTCAATCCTTTGTTAAGGCTGCATAACATTACATTGTATGTATTAACTGTATTTTGTTCATCCTTTCATGTGTTCATCCAGCTCGGGTTGCTTCCACCTTTTGCCTATTATAAATAAGATTGCTGTAAGGGACTTCCCCCAGTGGTCCAGTGGTTGACACTCCACCTTGCAATACAGGGGGCATGTGTTTGATACCTGATCAGGGAACTAGATTTCACATGCTGCAACCTAAGATCCTATGAGCCACTACTAAATTAATATTTTTAAAATAATATAATTTTAAAAATAAATAAATAACACTGCTATGGAAATGGGTATGTAAATACATCTTTGAGACATTGCTTTCAATTCTTTTGGACATATACCTGGAAATGGAATAGCAAGATCATGTGGTAAAGATATTTTTAGGTTTCTGAGGAAATACCATATTGTTTTGCATTCCCCATGGCAAATGTTAAAGATTTTACTTCCTCCACATCCTCATCAATACTTGTTACCTGTTAATTTTATTTTTTGATAGCAGCCATCCTAATGGATTCAACGTAGTATCATGCTGTGATTTTGATTTGCACTTCCTTAATGATTTGTGATGTTGAGTACCTTTTCACATGCTTATTGGCCATTTGTACATCTTCTTGACAAAAGTGTCTATTTAAGTCCTTTGTCCATTTTCTTTTTTTAGTTGGATTATTTGGGGGGTTTTATGGTTGAGTTGTAGTTGTTTATATATTCTAGATATAAACCTCTTTTCAAATATAGAGTTGGGAAATATTTCCTCCCATTTCATCGGTTATCTTTTCACTCTGTTGACTGTGTCCTTTGATGCACACATGTTTTTAATTTTGATACAGTCCAACTTGTCTATTTTCATTTTGTTGGCTGTGCTTTTGGTGTCATATCCAGGAAATCATTGTCAAATCTGACGTTATCAAGATTTTCCTCTTTTTTATTCTAAGAGTTTCATAGTTTTAAGTCTTATATTCAGGTCTTTGATCATTTTGAGTTTAACCTTTTAGTGTATGGTATGAGATAGGGGTCTAACTTCACTCTTTTGCATGTGGATATGCAGTATTGCTAACACCATTTGTTAAAATACTAATAGTCGTTTTGCATTCCCAACTTTGTCACCGTGTCTGCTTCCCAGATAACCCAATTAGCACATCCCTGAATCACAGGTAGTGACTGCTAAGGTTCTGTATCTATCCTCCCAGTCCTTCACTATCTCTCCTCTTTCTCTCTCCCTCCCAGGCACGCACACACACACACCCTCTTCATATTGCTGTATATACTGCTCTTTAAACACAATGATATGTATATATTTCTGTTTTCATTAGATATTTTCAGCACCATTAAGTTTAAAAATTCTGTAGTGACTCATTGTGTGGAGGCACCATTATATGCTTAAAGAAAGTGAAGTCACTCAGTCGTGTCCGACTCTTTGTGACCCCATGGACTGTAGCTTACCAGGCTCCTCCTTCCATGGGATTTTCCAGGCAAGAGTACTGGAGTGGGTTGCCATTCCTTCTCCAGGGAATCTTCCCGACCCAGGAATCGAACTCAGGTCTCCCGCATTGTAGGCAGACACTTTACCTTCTGAGCTACCAGGGAAGTTCTTATCTGCTTAAGCAATACATCATTTTAATGACCATATTTTAAAAGATTGCTTCTTTTTTTTTGAAAACATCATGTTTTCTTTAAAAGATTGACCTGTGAAAAAGTATATGCTTGAATTCTAGAAAGAAAACTGTTCAAAACGTATGACTATTGTTTCAATTATTCTCATTTTCTTTCTTCCTTTACAGACTTTTGTGTAAAATCCATAAAAATGAATATCTAGGCTTCCATACCTTAACTAAAAATAGAATTTACTAGAACCTTCATATCATAAACCAGGAGATCTAAAAATGAACTTCATCCAGTCTGGTTGGAACTGATAGGATTTTAATTCCTTGAGGCACAAGATGCCCTGAGATGGCAAAGCTACTTAGTACTTCTTTTATTGTATTTGACCTCAAGTCTGACCAATGCTAAGATACCCACTCTCCAGCAGTCTGCAAGCTCTCTTTGTCTTGGATCTCCTTGGTCTAACTCCAAGAGTCTACCGACTTCACTGGCTGCTAAAACTCTGAAAGGTTCCTATTAATAACAGTAGGGCAGGAGTAACTACTGGCAGAGCAACGCCACACAAGACAGGAAACCAAGTTGCCTTCTGGCCTTGCACTCGCTCTGTAACTCTAGTTACATCACTAACACATTCTGAGCTGTGTTTTCCCCATCTCTAAGTTAGCAATAGTAATCACCTTCTCAAAATTGTTATGAGCTGCAAATAAGGTAATAAGGGAAATAACTTATAGAGGACATGATAAAAATTTTAGTTGTTTTTCTTAATAATTAGTGAGTGTGGTGCAAGTGTGTAAGTAACCAACAAGGTCAGTTCCCTGGGCTTCTTGAGGAAACAGGAGGGCAGGCAAATCTCAGTGTTCACAGGTAACAAGCAGCTTCACTCATCACAGCTTGCTACATGTTTGTCAAGCTGAGTCAAGGCTCCCAAACACTACTCACTGATGGACTGATCTGTGGGTTTCAGTCAACCGCAGCTTTCTAACCACTACCGAGTATCTGTAACAATCAGCAATGAAGATTTTGTTGCGTCCTCCAACATTGAGCAGTGCCCCGCAGGTCTAAGTCCTTCTCACTGAAACAAATAAAGGTTCCAGGGTGGGTTGGCAATACCCTGGAGGAACAAGAAAATTCCATTTGTTCCAGGCCATTTGATACTGTCTAAGGGTGAAGTCACTGAAACTCAGAAGTGAAGGAAGTGCAGACTGCCTTCGTGACTCTCGGGAAAAGTTAAATCCTCCATAAAAGTACCAAAGGGCAAGCCAACCTGGAATTCTACATCCTCCAGCATTCTCAGTCTCTGAGGTATAAAAAACAACTCCATCTGAGGAAGTTTCCACATCCATCTTACTTCTCTTCACTCCCTCCCCCACCCACCCCCATTTCAATCAAATGCTTCTGAAATCAATGGACTCCAACGGATTTTGAATACAGAGACGAAGAGAACGTTCACCGTGGTCCCTCTCTGTGATTATAAGTGCCCTCGACTCTACTTTAGTCAAGAAAGGAAGAAGCTGTTTTCTGCTTCTTGTATTGAAACACCTGAAATATGACCCTGTTTAATCTTTCAATCAAAAGGAACTAAAACTGGAATCAAGGATTCGGTCTGCTTCTGAGGGAAGGATCAAGACTTCAGCAAATAGAAAAATCGGTTTGACATTGTTGAGGATTCAGGATACAACCCTGTGTTAAGCAGGCACCCTAATTCAGTTCAGAATCTTCCCCTGGCAGCATGGTGGCAGGGATTGTTCACATGGGCTCACTGAGAGAAAAACATTTACCGGCGGTGAATTAAAATCAGAATTTCTGTTCCCTAAGCTCCTGTGCTTCAGCAGGTAGAGAGAAAGAGGCAAAAAGGGAATAAAAAGAGAAACAATATTTTATGCTTAAAAGAGTTAACAGTATCCATGTAGGTTGCATGTCTGGATAAAACTAGAAGGGGATATACAAATAGCATCTATCCTCACACGCATATTTGAAAGAAGTCAAAAGTCTACACGTCTCTCAGAATAATTCTTCAGGAATAATCGTTCCACTATCATATGTAAAGTAGGTAGGTGGTGGGAAGCTGCTGTATGGCACAGGGAGCTCAGATTGGTGCTCTGTGAGGACCTAGAGGGGTGGGATGGGGATGGGGTGGAAAAGAGGCTCAAGAGGAAGGGGAATATATGTATTCAGTTCAGTTCAGTTGCTCAGTCGTGTCCGACTCTGCGACCCCATGAACTCCAGCATGTCAGGCCTACCTGTCCATCACCAACTCCTGGAGTCCACCCAAACCCATGTCCATTGAGTTGGGGATGCCATCCAGCCATCTCATCCTCTGGTGTCCCCTTCTCCTCCTGCCCTCAATCTTTTCCAGCATCAGGGTCTTTTCAAATGAGTCAGCTCTTCCCATCAGGTGGCCAAAGTATTGGAGTTTCAGCTTCAACATCAGTCCTTCCAATGAACACCCAAGGCTGATCTCCTTTAGGATGGACTGGTTGGATCTCCTTGCAGTCCAAGGGACTCTCAAGAGTCTTCTCCAACACCACAGTTCAAAAGCATCAATTCTTTGGCACTCAGCTTTCTGTATAGTCTAACTTTCACATCCATACATGACTACTGGAAAAACCATAGCCTTGACTAGATGGACCTTTGTTGACAAAGTCATGTCTCTGCTTTTTAATATGCTGTCTAGGTTGGTCATAACTTTCCCTCCAAAGAGTAAGCATCTTAATTTCATGGCTGCATCACCATCTGCAGTGATTTTGGAGCCCAAAAAATAGCTTATTCACACTGTTGCACAGCAGAAGCCAACACAGTGTTGTAAAGCTACCAGGGAAGTTGTAAAGCTATTACCCCCAAATTAAAAATGTATTTTAGTTTAAAAAAATGTTCCAACATTTCCATGGAGTCAGTCCCCTGTCCTAAATCCTTCCCATCTAGCTCTAGCCAGCATCCTATACCTCCTTCAGCCTCTACCTTGGCTGTTCCAATCCTATGGAAAAGTTCTCTAAATTTCCATTTTCTTAACTCTAAGATGAGGCTAATTATACTTTTATTGGAGGCTTGTGCAGAGAATTGAGTGAAATACTATGTAAGTAGCTCTTGAACAATGCTTGGCACATAAAATGTCCTCATTAAATAAACTTATGTTAATTTATCACAAAAAATTCAAATTAATTTTCCTGTTTATAATCCTAAAATTACATTCCAGAGCACCCAGAATAAGTTCAGACTTCTAAGTTTAGCTTCTATGAACTTCATAATCTGCCTACTTTTAGCTTCATCTCCTTACTCATCCCAAATGCCACATCTTCCCTAGACATGTGGGACAACTGTGGTTTTCAGCACATACCATGCTAGACCCTCAGCATATCCACATGGCTGTCATCTCCTGAATTCCTTTATTCTTTTCATGAGCTTCTTTTTATGAAGATTCCTATGCATCCTTTAAAACACAGATCACATCTCAGAGTTGGATGGGAAATGTCCTCTTTCCCCACAATTGTACCTACATCTTTGAGTAAGGACATCAAAGCTTTTGTCATTTTGTTCTATTTGTACTTCTTAACTTGATTCTCTATACCTACCCCATCAATCCAGTACCATAACTTCTATCAGGACAAGGGTCTTGTCTATGTCTTCGCATCTTCCTATGCCTGGCACACAATCAGTGTTCAACGCAGATAGATGAAGGAAGGACAGAAGGAAAGAAAGGAGGGAGGGAAGGAGGGGTAAGAGAGGAGCAAACAGGAAGATAAAAGTAAATGGATGCAAAAGGGAAAACCAACTCTATTTCTTACTATGCTTGAGTTCCCTGGTATTAGTTGTTCACCTCCCAAAAGCTCACAGACTTGCATCAGGAGATGTCATAATCCCCTATATGGACAGTGCTGGTCTTTGTCTTCCTGCAGACAGTCTCCCAGGTGGCTTTTGTTCTGTACTATTCCACCGAATCCTTGTCACCAGCTTTTTTTTTTTTTTTTAACCCACTGTGATCTGCTGATCTTCATCCTAACAAATGATCTTTTATTAATTCTGGAGAGATTTATCCTTTTGACATTTTACAGTGCCCTTTCAATGATGGGAACAAACGGACAGCCTGTGACAAAAGCTGGAGGGAGAAGTTTGTGCTTTCCTAGTATTACTTCCCAGTAACTCGGGGATTCACTGGACAAAGATATATTTGAGCACCTGCTCTTTGTCTGATAGTGCATGATGCACAAGAAATACAAAAGTTGATAAGTGATGGTCCTAGTTTGAGTGATGGTCCTAGTTTGGCAAGAGCTCCCAGATGAATGAGTTCTGTCAGCTGGCATTGTTTTGAGTCCCTCCTGTGTATCAGACACTGTACTTGCTGCTGGGGAAACAACAGTGAACGACTGAAAAAGTCCCTCTCTTCAAGGCAGTGACACCCTAGAAAGGAAAGCAGACAATAAACACTCAGGATGCCCTGAGGATAAATGAATGAAGAGGAACAAAGGTGAGCACTGTCAATTATCCACTCCAAGTTGACCAATCAAGAGGTGACTGTACACTTCTTAGAGTAGGGTGGTAATGGTGGTTAAAAACAAACAAACAAAAACTACTAAATTCTGTACAGCCAACTGATTCTGCTGACAGATTGTTCTATTTCTTTTTATTTTTAAAAATTCTGGCTGTGCTGGGTCTTCATTGTGGCACATGGGCTATAAAACTTGTGAGCTCAGTAGTTGCAGTGCAAGGACTTAGTTGCCCCACAGCATGCAGATCTCAGTTCCTTGACCAGGGATCAAACCCATGTTCCACTGGACTACCAAGGAAGTTCCCATGCTGATAGATTAAACACAAGTTATTAAAGAGAAACATGAGTCTCCCTAATGTAGGTATTTTGGATTATATATCTGAGAGAAAAAGAGCTGTCTTTACTTGAGCTGGAAAAGTCAGCAAGGTGAGTAGGTTTTTTCAGTGAAACAGGAAGCAAGATCATGATCAGAGAGTAACGAACGGAGAGGAAATGTGGAGAAGAGAGGCGAACTGGTTGTCTGGGAGAGTATTTAATTGCCTATTCCCTCTGAGGTTTAGAGGAAGATGAATGATAAAATGTTTAACGTTATGCAGTATGCTTAAGATGCCTAGAAAGAATAACAGTATTTATATATAATCACTATGAGATGTAATCACGAAAAGACATACGGTATACATTTCAATCAGGATGTGTTGTGTTGGTGGAACTGTAATAGTGATATAACTTATCACAATAGGGCTTCAGGCCATCATTCTCCTGTATTAGAGTTAAGACGGGAGCATTTTGTATTTAGGAAAGAACTGTTTTATTCTTTGTGAATTAGGATAAAGGACCACCAGTCCTTTAAGAATAAGATGCTTCTTTACGGCAGGAGAACTTATAGATCATGAGTAATGGCTTATGCTACAGAAATAAATGAATATTCACCAACTGCAGAGAAGAGCATGGTTAACTCCTCTCTGCAAGGACATTAACTTCTTGAATGTCCAGCTTTATTAAATATTTAGCTGCAGTTGAAAACCTGTGAAACCTTCAGTCCATACATTAGAAGAATTAGAATGCATCTCAAAGTTTATCATCTGTATTTTGACCAAGGAACACCGGGTGGATTTTGCTAGTGCTTTATGTAGGATGTATTGAGTTCTTAAATTTCAATAAATAGAATTTATCCCCTGTTTACATGATAAAAATGTGTTTTAAGATGGAATAAATGATGAAGGGTGGCAAATTTTTCTGTTGGTCAAAATAAAATGAAGGCTGAGGTTTACCTTTGAAGTTTACCATTTTAGAGTCATTCGTGACCATGGCAAGAGCAGATTTTGAGAAGTAGAGGGGAAGAGAGCCTGATAAGAGGAGGTCTCAAAGAGGATAAAAGGAGAATAACTGGAAATATGAATATAAATAAACACCTCCTTGCTGGGGTCCAGCCCCAGTGGATCCAGGGTAATTCAAAGCGGGGATGAAGTCAGCAAGAAAAGACTTATTTATTCAGAAATATAAATAGAGATTAGGAAAGAATAGTGTAGTAGGAAAATTAGTGGAGAAAAGATGTTGAATAACTTGGTTTACGGGGAAAACCAATAAAACTCCAAGACAAGGAGTTTGCACAGTCTACATAGGCCACCGGTGCCCACTTGAATAGCGGAGGGTGCCCCGCCTTGGGCTCCCTCTCGCGTGGGTCTTAGAAGCCAGGGCAAATAAATAGACACGGTGAGCCTCCAAGCTCCAGATGGGAATTCAGCGAGAAAAGGGAGAAAAGAAAGACATGGGGGAGCCAAGCATCGGTGCCAGATCCACAACTTTATTTTCAAAAGCAGCTTATATACCCCAAGTTGTACATAAAGGAATAATGGAATATGCAGAGTTATGCAGGGGCAGCAGTCCTGACCCTTATTGAGACCAGGCTTTCTTTTTGCATACCCTCCCATATCCGAAAGGTCTTAGGTGGTTTTACGTCATCTTATGGCCAGGGGGCCTGTTAACATTTTTATGGCTCTCTTCCTAGATAAATGTCTATCAACCAGAAAACTTTTTTTCCCTTGAAGTGTTTTTTCTTTAACCTGCATCACCCTCAAAGTACTAAATAAAGTTACATTCCTGTAGAACAAAGGTGCAATGGGTTATAACAAATAAAGTACTTAACTCAAAGATCTAATGTTGCTAATGCCAGGGCTACTACCTGTTTTTTCTATATACCAACTATATCAACAAATAAAAGATATGAAAACTTGGCGGCAAGTATTGGCTCAACAAATGAAACCCTTAATCAGTCCTATTCTAATGATTTTGACTCCTTGGAAGCCCCTACATTCCTAGGATGTTTTAAGCTTCCTGTGCCTCTAGCAGTTGGGAGGCCACAAAAAATCACATGCACAGCTGTAAGTCTGGCAGGCAGGCTAGAAAGCCATCAGAAGGGTTTTTGGACTGAAACGCTTTTATTATGCCCAGGAGATTTCTTATCTAAAAGCTCTAAATTAACCTTTTCCAGAAAAAAGTGGTAGGAGGACAGCCCCCTGTTAATGTCAGAAGAGTAGGTGGAAAGCATAACACAGTAAAGCAGGCAGACTCTGGTTTTGGGGCAGATGCATGAGCAGATCCAGTGAGGTTCCCTTAAGGCCCAACTTGCCTTTGCCTGTCGGGCCCCTTAACCTCATGACCTTTGCCACGGGTAAGACTCCCCGTGCTGGCTCCCGGCACCTCCTCTAAAGGGTTCTCTCCAAGAAGAACAGAAAGATAGAGTCAGAGCTGCAAGAGCATATAGGACAAGGGTGGGTTGTTTACATGGAAGATCCCATGGTTCCTTTGAACGCTAACAAAAATGGCACAGTGTAAGTAGAGGTGACAGTGCAGGAAGAGAGAAGGCATTGAAAAGTAGAGGGAAAATGGAAACTAATGATGAAATAGAGGAATTGGCTCTAGATAAAATGAGGGAGAGCAGATCAACCATGGTCACTGGAGATTAAGGCAGAGAAAAGATGTATTAGATTTACTAAGGGAACATATCAAGTTCTTTTTTGGATTGTTTTTTATTTTTCAGGGAAATACAAAGCACAGTTGAGACTGAGAAATGGGGAGATAGTGGAGGTTTGGGAGAAAGCAGAGGTATAAACTAGCTAGTCACCTGGGACAGTTTTTAATTCTCTGTCCTCTCTGTGGAATGTTTCTGGCAGAAACCCCCTGTCAAATCCATGAGAGCCTTTGTCATGGCTACAGACGGTGATGGAGAGGGGAGCTCGCATTCTAAATCTGGTTAATTCCATCTTCTCTAAGACCTCAACCTTCTGGATAAGCCTAGGAATGAGGACCTCACACAAGATGGATGAATACTGATTCCTTCCATGGGAGTTTTGGCCCTGGAGATGAATGAGTCTGTCTCCTTCTGGAAAGTCTTGATTGGTGGAAATGCAAATCCTTATTTCATGTCATGGGAAAATGAGAAGCACATCTGTGGGGGTGTGGCTGGGGAAAAATAAAGCATATGTGCATAAATACAAAGTGAGAGAATCCTGAGTGCCTTGTTAACCCTAATTCTGGGCATTCCTGAATCCTAGACCTTCAATTGCAAGAGAATCCTTAATAGCTCTTGTTATTGTTCAGTTACTAAGTTGTGTCTGACTCTTTTGAGACCCTATGGACTATAGCCCTCCAGGCTCCTCTATCCATGGGATTTCCCAGGCAAGAATAATGGAGTGGGTTGCCATTTTCTTCTCCAGGGGCTCTTCTCAACCCAAGGATAGAACCTGAGTCTCCTTCATTGGCAGGTCGATTCTTTACCACTGAGCCATGAGGAAGCCCTTTTAATACCTTACCATACCCCTTTTGGCTTGACATACTTTGACTTTGGTTTCTATCACATGCAACTAGAAGATTTCAAAGTAAGCCATGCTCCACCATGGCCAAACTTGTGAATAAGCAGAATAGGCACTAAGGGTATACAATGTGAGAGATTCAGGAACGTGAAACTTCTTTAGCAAAGCATCTTCCCCCAACTCACCAACCATGATTTACAAAATTCCACAATGAGGGTGAAAGGCAATTACCATTTACAGAGCATTTCAGGAATCCAACCCTAAGCTAGGTATCTTAAAAATATTATCTCATTAAGACATTAATATTATCTCATTAATCCTTTAGCACTGGAGAAAAGCTTATTCTTCCAGAACCCATGGAAGAAATATCTCTTCCTAAAATACATACATATGTGTCTAAAATATTATTGCATATGCTATTGTTCTAACTTAAGGTGAGAGTACATTGTGATACTTATAAATATTGTTTTTATTGTTCAGTCACTAAATCATGTCCAATTCTTTGTGACCCCATGGACTTCAGCATGCCAGGCTTCCCTGTCCTTCACCATCTCCCAGAGTTTGCTCAAACTCATGTCCATTGAGTTGATGATGCCATCCAACCATCTCATCCTTTGTCCCCTCCCTTCTCCTCCTGACTTCAATCTTTCCTAGCATCAGAGTCTTTGCATCAGGTGGCCAAAGTATTGGAGGACTTTAGCATCAGTCCTTCCAATGAGAATTCAGGGTTGATTTTCTTTAGGATTGACTGGTTTGATCTCCTTGCAGTCCAAGGCACTCTCAAGAGCCTTCTCCAGCAGTTCAAAAGAATCAATTATTTGGTGCTCAGCCTTCTTTATGGTCCTGCTCTCACATCTGTACAAGACTGCTGCTGCTAAGTCACTTCAGTCGTGTCCGACTCTGTGTGACCCCATGGACAGAAGCCCACCAGACTCCCCCATCCCTGGGATTCTCCAGGCTACTGGAAAAAAAAACACAGTTTTGACTATGTGGACCTTTGTTGGCAAAGTGATATCTCTGCTTTTTAATATTCTGTCCAGGTTTGTCATAGTTTTTCTTCCAAATTTTAAAATTATGATTAAATGATAAGAATCAGAGAGGTAAGAAAATGTGAATTCTTGAGCTAGAGACCAAGACATTGAAAACAAGATTACAGTAGACAGGGCTGGAAGTGTAGTGGCAGCCATAAAGAACACAAGAGCAGACAGAGGTAAATCAAGCATAAAATGAAAAGCTGTAGGCAGTTGCTGAAAGAAACACGTCCAGATGTATAAAAAAGTATCTGGGAAGGAGAGAGCCTGGTGTGTGGCAATGCCTATTACTGGAATCAGTTATTGCTCAGTATGTCAGTTGAGTTTTCTCCACTGGATTATAAGGTTGGAAGGGATTACACAAAAAGGAATGTCCTTCGTTATCATAAGTTCAAAAGAGAAATATTCGCCTGGATTCAGACTGAAAGCCAGCCGTGGAAGAAGTATGTGATATTAAAAAATAAATGCCCATAAAAGCCAACTCTATCTCATGGAAAGCTTTTTATTTGCAGTTAGAATAAATAACAGGATGTTGTACTTATTGAAATTTAGCCACCAAACAGAAAGATATCCAATGTATATACATTTATACAATATATACATGAGATAGATATTGGATATCTCTTTGATTTGGTAGCAAAATTAAAATGTACAAATATGAATATAAATAAATATGTATATTTATGTGTAATACTTTATAAATATTATTATAATTATTATTAAGGAAGAATTCCTGGGAAGGATTCAATGTCAAAGGGGCAAGGCTGTCATTTGAGATGGATAAATTCTTTAGCAATGAGTTCCCTGCAGAGAAAAAGGTCAATAGTAAAATCCTTACACTCACCCCAGGTTTGGAACTAGGAAATCTACCCATTTAAACTACTTATTGGATAGTTTAAATCTTTGTTCTAGAATTTTGCTTTTCCCAGCATTCAGGCTGTGCTGAAGGAGAGCTGTTTACAATCTGAGAATGTGTGGCTAAGTCACTTCAGTCCTGTCTGACTGTTTGTGATCCCATGGACTGAAGCCCACCAGGCTCCTCTGTCCATGGGATTCTCCAGGTAAGAATACTGAAGTGGGTTGCCATGCCCTCCCCCAGGGGATCTTGCCAACCCAGAGACTGAACCTGCAACTACATCTCCTGCATTGGCAGGCAGGTCCTTTACCACTAGCACCACCTGGGAAGCCACAGTCTGGGAAGGGTTCATCCAATTATTTGAGACTCAGTTCTTCCTTCCCAATTTTCTTTTCCCATCTGAGTCTCATTTGAGAGACTTATCCTTACGCAATTCTCTAATCAAGGTGTAGAAAAAATACTTCTGAACAAAAGGAATTATAATGCTTTTCAAAATGGCATACTCAAATGTGATTTGAAAGGAATAATCCAAAAAGTTAACATTTTGCCCATTATCACAGAGACAGAGAATGCTAGATCCGAAAATGAATTTAGGAACCACTTCATACAAAATGCTTATTTCGTTCATAGGTAAACTAAGGCCCAGCTAGCCAAAAAGACAGGGCCGTTGTTCACAGTGACCCGACCAAACAGTTAGAAGGAGAGCAGAGATGTTCCACTCACAGCACCAATTTCTTCTGAAACACATCTTCTAGGACTTTTTAAGAACTTTCATAAACTCCTGATATCATTTGAATCTACACATTAATAGCAAACATAGAAAAGATCACTAAAAAGATGATTAATTAAAAAATCTCAACAGCACATACCCTTTGTGAATGAAACTAAGCAATTCATTAAAATTGGAAGTGGGCAAAATGTATATCATAAAAGTAATGCTCTATAGTTAAATTTATCCATGTACTACATAGACGATCACCAAAGTTACCCCCCAAAACCTATTTATTATAGAGTGACCAAAAATGGCTCTGGGAAAAAAAAAAATAGCAGTACCCTAGATGGAGTGATTACTAACAAAGAATATCCAACTGATGGTCTTTTTTCCATCAAGAGTGTTGGCAGCAGAGCACAACAACAGATCTTCATCCAAGAAGATAGCTGAGAAAATATAGACTGCCTGGACAGGAACAGCAGAACCAGAAATTTGATTAAATTCAGGAACTGTTCTGAACAGAAAATGTTTGTTAAAACATAAGAATGAAGGCACTGATTAAATAGTCAAATAGGCTAGATTGCGCTGAAGTGTTCCCTTCCCTGAGATGGGGCGGGCAGAACGCAGAGACGAAAAATGTCAACCAACTAGACAGGGGTCCAGAAACTCAGACAAGGTCTTTTTCAGGGAAGTTAAGGAAGGATGGAAAGAGAGGACCCTCAGGAAGAAAGGTAAGAGGAATACAGGAATAAAGTTGAGGCAGGCACCAACAGAGAGTCCATCAAGAACACAGATTGGGTGAGTGTGTTCCTGGGTCATGATCAGATCCACCCAGTGGACAAGAGACACTGTCAGGTTCAGCTGGCCAGCTTCTTCTGTCTTAACAGACCCTCTGATGAGACAACCTGGGGCCTCAGCCTAACCCAGTGACCATGAATCATGTGCTTCAACACTAAACCATCTTAACATAATGCCAAATGGAAGTGAAGAAAATAGGGTGCCTGCCCAAAGGAGCAGAAATAATGGGCCAGCTCTCCCTTTGGTGCATTAACCTTCAGGGGAGAAAAGAGCTTTAAGGACAGAGGATACAGCAGCTTCTCAGGCATTAAGAAGATTAAGGGAAATAGTATTGGACTGAAGCAGAGAGGAAATGGTTTGCCCATCTTGGAGAGGACATTTCTGTTGCTATTACCCCTATAAACCATCTTCACCCTCGGTTCCAAATCGGACCAGGCCAACGGGATTTGTTGAGCCAATATATCAAATTTGTCCTGCTGAGGAGACTCTGGAGGGAGGCCTGGAGCCAAGGAGTGCCGTGAAATTTACCTAAGTGACAGGACACTTATAGGTGAAAATGGAGTTTTTAGCTGCCACTGTAGACAACAAAGCTAAAATGATGCTAATTAGAAAGCCTACACCTTTAGCTCCAGGAAGAAAGGAAGATTCAGAGAGCAGACCAATGTCCACCTAAAGTCTTTATTACCAGGCTGGAACTTGGGTGAAAATGTCTTGAACACAATCAGAAAATTCAGAGATTTCCAGCACCATTAGGCGGACATGAGGACTACAATAATGCACTCCTTCCACATTCACTGGATTAAGAATGATCAAGGTCACACAAATATTGCAAAAGCAAATAAATTGTCTACTTAGCTCTAAGGCAAGAGGATGTAGGAAGATATTCAGCAGCTGAGTAAACCCTGAGAGGCCCTGAGGGGCCCCCTTCGGCATGGAAAGCTTCCCTTCCATCATCCTCAGGATGTTGGAGGCATAAATTGTGCTTAGCAAAGCCATAGGAGTCATCCAAACTTCTCACTGTAATGTGGTCACCTTCAACAGCCCACAGCCAAACACATTCTACTGATTTATGCTCTTGAGGGTTCACAGCAAGTTCATCTTCTTCAAGTGGACCAGCTAAGCCCTCCCTCTCCCCAACCAAACTTCTCTGTCTCAAGTAGGGTTTCTCAGGAAGTAGGCTGTAAGAGTTTAATGTGCAGAATGTTTACCTAGGAGAGGCTTAAGTTTCAACACTGGGGCAAAGAAGGAAAAGAAGCAAGATTTGGCCGAAGTTGAGCCATGACTCAGATCTGTGACAGCCTCAGTCAATGTCATGGCAGTTCTGATGTAAGATGTGTCTTCAGAGTTGTCCTGAGCTGGGGCAAGATGGCCAGAACTTTAAACCCTCCCTGATCAGTCACTGGATGTGGGCTACTCCAGGAAAGGGTGCAATCAACAGACAGGGCAGCTTATTGTGGCTCAGCAGTCTCTGAGGAGCTGACAGCTGAAGGCTGGTATTGACAGTATCCCAGCAGCTAGAGCAGTAGATTCTTCCTTAAAGGCAGATCTGGATATGGCACAACACATTGTCCATCATATGCTGTCCACGTGTTTCCTAAATTCCCACACAACTCCAGGAAGCAAACATGGAATTGAAGTTTGAACCTCCCCAACCTTTTTCAAAGCAGAAACCATAGGAGGAAAAGAAAAAATGCCAAGCATGAAAAATGTTTTGATGCTAAGCACCTTGAAGAATTAAAGTAATAGCCTCTGGTGTTGCAATTATGAGACAAAGATTGAAAGGTGGCTTGGCTTTAAAACAATGATGGCATCACCAATGAGAGGGACATGAGTTTGAGTAGGCTCCAGGAGTTGGTGATGGACAGGGAAGCTGGTCCCATTGCTGTAGTCCATGGGGTCTCAAAGAGCAGACAAGGCTGAGCGACTGGACTGAACTGAACTGAATGTCTTCCCTTTGTCCCCCTTCTGTGAAACGTTCACAAGTTTCACTCAATCAGTGACTTCCTGTTGAGGGTCTGCTATGTGATCAGCATTGCACTAGATCCAGCTGTGGGAGATGCTAGAGAAACACTCAACAGGATCTCTAACTTTGAGGACGTTTTGGTCTATACGGGAAGGGAGCATAAATACACAAGGGCATAGGAGAACATCTTTTTGCTCAACTACAAGCTCTTGGCAGGTTGAGAGAGCATAGTATAACGTGGTATAGCAAATTTTTACTTAATTACAGTATGAACTTGGTCACATTGATGTGACATTGATCAAGGCAGTTACATCTCTAAGGACCAGTTTCCTTTTTTATACTAAAGTATGGTTGATGCATAATATACAAATTATAGGTGTACAATGTAATGATTCACATTTTTAAAAGGTTATACTCCATTATAGTTATTTTAGAATATTGGATATATTCCCTAATGTTATACAGTATATCCTTGTAGCTTATTTTATACCTAATAGCTTGTACCTCTTTTCCTCCTACCCCTAGACTGCCACCTCCACCCCCCCATCTAGCATACTTAGCTTACCAGTGTGTTGTAAAAATTAAATAATTCAAAGGTTGTAAGCATGCTTTGTAACTTATGAGAGGCAATGCAGACATTTGCTGCTCCCTTCATACCCCACTCTTAGTGTGTCAGACAAGGAAGAGAACACCGCTGGGCTGGAGAAGTTCGATTTCAGAGGAGAGTCGAACATTCGAGCAAGGGCTGCGAACTGGCTGTTTCTGTGATGTATTCTGGGTGACGTTAGTCTTGTCTCTTCTAAACACCTTTAGAAGGGGTAAATCATTCTAAACATGTTCCAGGTTTAAACCAGGCACATCCTTCCCACTGTCTATAAAGCCCACTGATGAAGAAGCACTGGGAACACAGCGGGGTCAAAGTGTTTGTTACCGAACTTATTGCGGCAGCACAGAGCGCACGTGACAGGAACTTCCTACGGAAGTGGCCTGTATGGGCAGAGTCTGAGGAAGACGGAGCCAGGAACCTGGGGTGGGCTGGCGGCTGTCGGTAGGAGGGTATTTTCATGACTGATTAGCTTTTTATGCTTTATCGAGGAGGTGGGAGGGTTAAACTGAGGTTTAGAGTTGTCATGGGTAAACAGTAGAGTGGGGAGGGGAGGAGGCTTAGTCATTCTTGTATGGGTAGCATGGCCTTGTCTTGTCCCAAATGTGGTCACAGTGCAGCTCTGTCTGAACACTGTATCTATTCTGTGAACAGGTTTATGATCCTCCAGAAAGGTCACAGCCTTGCTGGCAACAAAGCCATTTTCTTTATTTCTCATATCTTCCATACCACCACATGTACACATCTGCATAACTCTCTGGGTTTCTTTAGATGCCTGAATTTTCTACTCTTATGGGCAGAATTGTGTCCCCCCAAAATGCATATGTTGAAGCCCTAATCAAAGTATGTTAGACTGTGACTGTATTTGGAGATGGGGCCTTTAGAGAGGTGATCATATTAAATGAAGCTATTAGGATGGACTTTAATCCAGTCTGACTGCATCCTTATAAGAAGAGGAGAGAAGAACACGTGGAGAGACATCATTGATGGACCACACAGAGGAAGGACCTCGTGAGGACACAGGAAGAAGATAGTCATCTCCATGCCAAGCAGAGAGGCCTCAGAAGAAACCAAGCCTGCCAGCACTTTGATCTTAAACTTCCAGCCTCCAGAACTGTGAGAAAAAAATTTCTGTTGTTTAAGCCCTTCAGTCTGTGGTACTTTATTATGGCAGCCCTAGAAAAGGAATACAGTTACCCTCCCTTCATTGAAATAGGACATCTTGTGAGTGACAGTCCAGGCTGAGAGAAAACTAACTCTGCCAGGAGAAAGCTTTAGAGGAACTGATATAAAGAATGGTTTTGCTCCTTGGAAGAAAAGCTATGATAAATCCAGACAGCATATCAAAACGCAGAGATATCACTTTGCTAGCAAAGATCCTTATAGTCAAAGCTATGGTTTTTCCAGTAGTCAGATACGGATGTGAAAGTTGGACCATAAAGAATACTGAGCACCAAAGAACTGATGCTTTCATATTGTGCTAGAGAAGACTCAAGAATTCATTGGACTGCAAGGAGATCAAACCAGGCAATCCTAAAGGAAATTAACCCTGAATATTCATTGGAAGGACTGATGCTGAAGCTGAAGTTCCAATACTTTGGCTACTTGATGTGGAGAGCTGACTCATTGGAAAAGACCCTAATGCTGGGAAAGATTGAGGCCAGGAGGAGAAGGAGATGACAGAGGATGAGATGGTTAGATAACACAACCGACTCAAAGGATATGAATTGAGCAAACTCCAGGAGATAGTAAAGGATAGGGAAGCTAGGTGTGCTGCAGTCCATGGGGTCACAAAGAGTTGGACACGACTTGGCGACTGGAAAACAACAACTTGAAGCATGAATTAGAATGTGGCCAGCAGAGAAGGAGGAAAGAGAAGGAGGAAAGGCAGAGAATCTGAAAGTGTGTGGTCCCTATACCAGTAGCATCAACCTCATGTGGGAACTTGTTAAAAATGCAAATTCTCCCCACGCCCCACGCCCCCCCCCCTCCCGTCTTACACAGACTAAATCAGAATCTCTGGGATAGGGCTCAACTATCTGTATTCAACAAGCACTCCAAGTGATGCTGTTGCTGGCCAGGGTTTAAAAACCACAGCCCTACGGTAGACGAGAAGGCTCCCAGATGCAATCATGAGTAGTTCAGTGTAGCTAATAAATACTAGCATGACTCAGAAAGGTTTAAAGAGAGAAGTAGGCATTGACTGAGGCCTTGAAAGAGGTAGAAGGTGGGTGGTATGAGGACGAGAAGAGGCAGTCAGGGATACAGAAATAAGGAGTGGAAGCTCCTGCCTCTGGGTTAATCCTTAGCTTAGGACTTGAGGTCTAAACACTGCAGTGCCCTAAGGTGAACATGACCCTAAAATTAAGATGCTTAGGACCAAGGGCACATTATTCTAGATTTTCTACCATGACAAAGACTTAATGAAAAAGTTCTTCAACATTCATCTGAAGTGAAAAACACTTAGAATAGTCTATCCAGAAAGTTTAAAGTTCTCAGGCTGAGAATTATGGTCATTGGAAGAGATATTTTAAAGCCAAATTGAAGAGGATGTAAAAGTTTCATTAATCGTCCAGAAAGCATCCTTTGTGTGGAATGCAACCTCGGCTTATAGGCTTTTAGTGAAATTAAATCTCTTCACACCTCGCCAAACTTGTGACTTTCCCGTATGAGGGAATTGGAGCCCACCTTCCGGAAAAGGGTTGCCTCAGTGCTCATCTGCCAATGTTTTACTGGCGAGGGGTGGGGATGGGGTAATTGATGCAGCAGCCGAAGGACAAAAACCATGAGCCCAGTGGAGGAAAAACAATCTCCATCACGATACTTTGGACTTAATGAAATTTGTTGTTAGCAAATTGAGTCCTTCAAATCTAAGATTGGAAAGTTGTAGTCAGTCTTTCATTCAGGCTGGGTTGTTTCTGTTCTTTTGTGTTTACAGAATCGATCTGAGTTGCTTTTGCTTTCCCATGCCACATGAATGCCTCTGACCAATTATTCATCCTTTCTGCCCTCCTGACAGGGATGAGTTTGTGTGCTGTAAATCATCGTCCCATTCAGTGTATTTGCTTGGGACTTGGCTTTCTGTGTTGACAGTGAGTGACTAATTTGCATGCTTCTGTCTCCTCCCTTGCTCCATACCTTGCACAGATGTGATCATTTAGGCTTTAGCTTTTCTGCATCCCTTTATAGCATGAACCCGTTTCTTCATGTTCATTTAACTGCACCCTGAGAAATTATCTATCCAAATACTTGGTGGCAAAAGGCGAGAGCAGATGGCTCCAAAACTGAAATGGGAGTTCTTCTGAAAACTCAAAGGGAAAGACTGTGTTCAGGGACTGGATTATGTGTATTTTGCATTTTTTAGTTCCCATAAAAAAGTTGACTTCCTCAAATCAGATATAGATTTGACAAAACCATTTATTCAGCAATGGCTTTTTTGCCCTTCTTTAACAGTGACATAAAATATTTGAGCATTTTCTTTCCTCACTGATAACAAAACTATTCAAATGCATGGCTATAATATTTATTTAATTAGTTTGCTGAAATCTCTCTATGGAGAAACAAATTCAACTTTACCCCTTCTTTTTTAGACATAAAATGAAGCTGACTTCTAGCGCTACAATATTTCACTGTGATCTGAGCCTCCCAAAGATGAAACCTGGAAAATACAAATTTAAAAGGCACCTCATATAAACTGTACTGTTATTTTAATCAGAAGTTCTATTCACTTTCTTTTTCTTTTTTTATTTACCAGCTTTCCTTCTGATTGTATCATAATAACTGTCTAGACACTGTTCCCAACTGTGATGGATTTTAAGAGACTGTACAAATGAGGCCAGAAAAAAGTAAATTAGCAGTACTGTGCACTAAAGTGCCTCAGTTTAAAGCATTATGAATAGAAAAAGCACTGACCACTTACATATCAGCTAAGATAGCCTACTATCTATTTTCTTCAAGGTTGTGATTAGAAAGTTCTTATCCAACTTGCTGTCCAAAGGTATAATAAATAGTGACTTACAACAGTATGTTTCTAGGTTCTCATTTAACTTTTTGTTTTATACTAGATGCATGGGAATCTAGATTTGAAGGTTAAGTTACAACCTCAGTTATAAGGGTCTTAGAGATTCGTCTTAGGAGTTTCTGACTTCTTCAGTCACTTGCAGGACTGTCATCAGATTCAAAGCCACAGTTACTAAGGTTTTACTTGAAGCAACACAACAATAACAATGACAATAAATAAAGTCAGAAACAATTCTCCCAGTTGATGCTTAATCAGTAGGAACTGGTAGAATCATAATGAAAGATTTTTCAGCAGGTTGAAAATCAGTTTATACCTTAGCATCCCCTAATCCAGGGTCTTACCACTCCTCTTCTGCAGCCTCAGTCCCTTCTCTTAATGACCTGACACCTAAAGTTTAACACCTGGCCCAGTAGGGCAAGTCCATTCATGGTACGTTCTGGTTGGCTATTACTGATTGATAAGCAAATATGCTATAAGTATTTTTCATGTCATTCCTGATTAAACTTTATCATTTACCATCTCAGCTAACGTTAGTATCCAGTACAGTCAGAGATGAAAAGTGATCTCAGAACAATTCCAACATGTGTGAAACAAAAAGCTAGAAGAAGTCATGAAGGGGGAATAAAAGAGGATGCGTTGGGAGAGGATTCCTGCTGTAAAGGCAGTGGCAACCTACTCCAGTACTCTTGCCTGGAAAACCCCATGGACGGAGGAGCCTGGTGGGCTGCAGTCCATAGGGTCGCGAAGCAACTCTCTATTTTAGCATTCTCTTTCAGGTCAACTTATCTTTGCCTGATTGCTCTATACGATTTTCTCAGAGATAGGATGACTTGCTGTGTTCTGCAGTATGTTACAAGATATATTAAGTCCCCAAGGTTAGAATTTGGGAATATTCGTAGGTGGGTAAGATTCTACCTACAAGCTTATATGGAATCAGTAGATGGTCCCCTAACCAGACCTCCTTTACTGAGCCAGGGCACCCATCCCCCAGCAGCTGGTGTTAGTTTCTTTTAGTGGTTCACAGATGCCCCCTCTTATTTTATTTTAGTGCGTGTGTGTGTGTGTGTGTGTGTGTGTGTGTGTGTGTGTGTGTGTGTGAGCCATGGAGGACACCCTCACCTGGAGATGCCTAGGACATGTTCTTCCACCACCACCAGAATATCTTGCTCCCAAGGACAGATTCTGGGCATCCCAGGTGGCTCAACTGGTTAAAAAACCCACCTGCAATGCAGGAGATGCAAGTTTGATCTCCAGGTCGGGAAGATTCCCTGGAAGAGGGCATGGCAACCCACTCCAGTATGCTTGCCTGGAGAATTCCACGGACAGAGGAGCCTGGTGAGCTATAGTCCAGAGGGTTGCAAAGAGTTAGACACTACTGAAGTGACTGAACACACACAAGGATAGATTCTCCCATTGTAGGAGAATTCTGTGGTGCCATTATGCTCCAGAGCCCATCATGCAATCAGGCTGAGCTAGATACCATGCTTCATTTAGCTGCTTCTCCTGCACTACTCTGCTGTCTTTGTGGCCTTGAAGACTTGTCCTAAATCACTCTCTGAAAGAATCCCTGTGTCAGTCGACAACCCAATACAACTCTTTTTCTTGGAGGCAGAATTAAAGGCTTTTTTCTTAAATATAAATGACATATATATATATATATATATTTTTTAGACTTTTACCAAATCTAATTTTTAGATTTTTATCAAATTTGAGGGACATTAATAATGTTTAATATTGATTTTCTACCAATTATACTATGACAAATCTAAAATAGAACATAGTTCTGGGCTTTATTCTGTTGCAATACTTTGTTTTCTTTTTGTGAGACTTTCATATTTGAAACTCATGTTTTCCCTGTTTCTGATTATCCTGCATATTCAGACATAAAGGAAAGTGTCAATACTTTGTAGATTACAGTTAGCACCTCAACTAGTAGAAAAGGCATCTGGGTAGTTTTGGCTTGCATCCCCACATCCACTGTCCACCCTTCTCCATCCAGCTGTGAGCCCCAAGACTTTAACTTCTGACGACTTCACCATCAGCCTTCTTTGGCCTCCAACTTTCAGTTCAGCCAATGGGAGACATTCATCAAGAAATTGAAGGATTAGTGAAGAATGAAAAAAAGCATCTTTATTCCAATAGCAACCTTCCTGCCAGGTCATTACAGGCAGACTCTGAAGAATGAAAAAAAGCATCTTTATTCCAATAGCAACCTTCCTGCCAGGTCATTACAGGCAGACTCTGACTCTCTACCCAAGGCCCCACTTTCTACAGGGCAGCCCTTTTCATTGAGCTATTGTTTGTTCTTGTAACTTAACTGCTCCCCACCCCGACCCCTCAAAACCCCTGCTTTTGCTGGCCCTAATGATTGCCCTATCCTTTGTTGCTTAACCCTGCCCACTTCACTGTACATGCTCTCTTCATTAAACTCCCTTCAATGGTCCCTTTGAGAGCGTGATATTATGCCTGGGCACTGGGTGAAGCAATTGAATAGCCTAACTTGGCTAACACTGGAATTGAAAATATTTCTTACTAGGGGAAAAAAATGAATCTGGTAAAAATGTGGAAGTCATTCCTAGGGTATCTGATTACTCAGGAACTCCAATACTCATTGTTACCGATTGATGTTTTGGGTTATAGTCATTCAATCATTCCTGTTTTCATTTATTCCATAACCAGTTATTGATCACTAACTAAGATTGATGCTCTGTAAGCTACGGTAACCATGCAAGGCACAGAACCATAGTGTCAGGCACAACATCATAAATTTCTCCCTGTGAATGATGCCCAGGTTACCTTTGAAGAGTGACTGTAGGTGAAAGAAAATACTAAAGAATGGAAACATTCTGACCCTTGTTTGGTACTGAAACGAGAAAGCCCAGGGATTAAAGGAATGAAAGTGATTTGTAAAACAATTGTTTTTACAATAAGCAACTGGAGTACCGCTCTGGAGAGGTTTCAACAGGTGAAGAGGTGATCAACCCTTTGTAAGGAAAAGTCAGCGCCCTAGAAAATGCCCGGTAGCTAAGTGAATAATCCTCAAGCTGTGCTGAAAATTGGGGTGAAGAAAAGCTGTGAGTCCCAAATGCTTCGGAAACAATTTCCCAGGCTGTCTTACCTAAGGGGCACGTCATTCAACAGGGACTAAACAGTCAATTTAGTGAAAGTCAGTCAAATAAAATGTTTGATATTCTCAGGACTAAAAAACCAATTGTGTGACTGAGGTTTTCATTTCTCAAGGCAGTCATTGTAGGAAGGATGTAAATTTTTCAGGTGATTGCTTTTAGAATAACACTGATGTTTAATCTCTGAGTTGTTCTTTCCATTACAGACATCTTGAAACAGAGGAAATAAATGCTGCAGAGTCGAAAACAAGTCTTCAGGGCAAAAACCTGGCTTAGGGTATCACTTAACAAACATCTCTGCATTTTGCTGCATGTTCTGTATTGCTGAATCATAGCTAAATATTTCTCCCCCAAAATGTGTTTCTTTAAATGAAAAGAGCTGGAGAAATGTTGATATAATCAAGAAAAGGTATTGAATTTAACAAAAGTAGAGAGGGTGGCCTTCATTCTTAACCCCTATCATTTGATCCAGTTTCTGGCACTTCTGATTATGCCAAGCAGATTGTTATATGACTAAAAACAACAGAAGTTACTTGTAGATGACAATAATTCCATCTATGTATAAGCAGATGAAGAGGTATCTGACAAAGATATTGACCAGTGTAGCAGATATTTGAGAGCTGGCCAATCCATGTCATGTAAATGTACTTGAAATTATATTACATGTAGATAGCTAAGTCCATGTTGAAATATAAAGATTTGCTGATATTTTTGTGAAATACAGCCATTTCTAGTCTACACTCATATTCATCACACATGCTATATGTATTCTGAAGACATTGATGGAAAATGGAAAGCATTATATGCCCAGATACAAACTGATCTTCAAGAGTGGGACTAATTAATCAACACTCTTTTGGCTAAAGCAGTCAACTATGGCACACTGTTGGTTGGCTGATCACTGTCAAATACAAGGGTTCCCTAATGTGATAAGAAATTTGGGAGTGAAGCAGGTTGTCAACACAGGGTTTCTGAGTGCCTTGGAAGTCGAACTGTATGCCATTTATCTTGATAGTTCAAAACCTAGGTCAGCGTTTGGTATACACAGGCAATGGCACCCCACTCAAGTACTCTTGCCTGGAAAATCCCATGGACGGAGGAGCCTGGTGGGCTGCAGTTCATGGGGTCGCTAAGAGTTGGACACGACTCAGTGACTTCACTTTCACTTTTCATTTTCATGCATTGGAGAAGGAAATGGCAACCCACTCCAGTGTTCTTGCCTGGAGAATCCCAGGGACGGGAGCCTGGTGGGCTGCCGTGTATGGTGTCACACAGAGTCAAACACGACTGAAGGGACTTAGCAGCAGCAGACACAGTATATAAACACTGGTTATAAATGTTTGGGGGGTGATTCAGTGTGTTTGGAGTTTTAGCAAAGAGTAACATTCATTGCACCTCTCCAGGGCATGAAAGTGTCAAAACAATAAATGACCTCATTTGACAGGATAGGAAACAGATAGGCCCACAATTTGACATGGAGGAGACAGGGATCAAGAGCATCCCCATGGAAAAGAAATGCAAAAAAGCAAAATGGCTGTCTGGGGAAGCCTTACAAATAGCTATGAAAAGAAGAGAAGCGAAAAGCAAAGGAGAAAAGGAAAGATATAAGCATCTGAATGCAGAGTTCCAAAGAATAGCAAGAAGAGACAAGAAAGCCTTCTTCAGCAATCAATGCAAAGAAATAGAGGAAAAGAACAGAATGGGAAAGACTAGAGATCTCTTCAAGAAAATTACAGATACCAAGGGAACATTTCATGCAAAGATGGGCTCAATAAAGGACAGAAATGGTATAGACCTAACAGAAGCAGAAGATATTAAGAAGAGGTGACAAGAATACACAGAAGAACTGTACGGAAAAGATCTTCACTACCCAGATAATCATGATGATGTGATCACTCATCTAGAGCCAGACATCCTGGAATGTGAAGTGAAGTGGGCCTTAGAAAGCATCACTATGAACAAAGCTAGTGGAGGTGATGGAATTCCAGTTGAGCTATTTCAAATCCTGAAAGATGATGCTGTGAAAGTGCTGCACTCAATATGCCAGCAAATTTGGAAAACTCAGCAGTGGCCACTGGACTAGAAAAGGTCAATTTCATTCCAATCCCAAAGAAAGGCAATGCCAAAGAATGCTCAAACTACCACACAATGGCACTCATCTCACACGCTAGTAAAGTAATGCTCAAAATTCTCCAAGCCAGGCTTCAGCAATATGTGAACCATGAACTTCCAGATGTTCAAGCTGGTTTTAGAAAAGGCAGAGGAACGAGAGATCAAATTGCCAACATCTGCTGGATCATGAAGAAAGCAAGAGAGTTCCAGAAAAACATCTATTTCTGCTTTCTTGACTATGCCAAAGCCTTTGACTGTGTGGATCACAATAAACTGTGGAAAATTCTGAGAAAGATGGGAATACCAGACCACCCGACCTGCCTCTTGAGAAATCTATATGCAGGTCAGGAAGCAACAGAACTGGACATGGAACAACAGACTGGTTCCAAATAGGAAAAGGAGTACGTCAAGGCTGTATATCGTCACTCTCCTTATTTAACTTATATGCAGAGTACATCATGAGAAACGCTGGACTGGAAGAAACACAAGCTGGGATCAAGATTGCCGGGAGAAATATCAATAACCTCAGATATGCAGATGACACCACCCTTACGGCAGAAAGTGAAGAGGAACTAAAAAGCCTCTTGATGAAAGTGAAAGAGGAGAGTGAAAAAGTTGGCCTAAAGCTCAACATTCAGAAAACAAAGATCATGGCATTTGGTCCCATCACTTCATGGGAAATAGATGGGGAAACAGTGGAAACAGTGTCAGACTTTATTTTGGGGGGCTCCAAAATCACTGCAGAGGGTGACTGCAGCCATGAAATCAAAAGATGCTTGCTCCTTGGAAGAAAAGTTATGACCAACCTGGATAGCATATTCAAAAGCAGAGATATTACTTTGCTGACTAAGGTCTGTCTAGTCAAGGCTATCGTTTCTCCAGTAGTCATGTATGGATGTGAGAGTTGGACTGTGAAGAAGGCTGTGCCCCGAAGAATTGATGCGTTTGAACTGTGGTGTTGGAGAAGACTCTTGAGAGTCCCTTGGACTGCAAGGAGATCCAACCAGTCCATTCTGAAGGAGATCTATCTGCCTTGGGATTTCTTTGGAAGGAATGATGCTAACGCTGAAACTCCAGTACTTTGGCCACCTCATGCGAAGAGTTGACTCATTGGAAAAGACTCTGATGCTGGGAAGGATTGGGGGCAGGAGGAGAAGGGGATGACAGAGGATGAGATGGCTGGATGGCATCACTGACTCGATGGACGTGAGTCTGAGTGAACTCCGGGAGTTGGTGATGGACAGGGAGGACTGGCGTGCTGTTATTCATGGGGTCACAAAGAGTCGGACATGACTGAGCGACTGAACTGAACTGAACTGAACTTCGTGAGAGATAAACATAGTAGGCATGATGTATTTTTCTTCCTAGAAAACCAATGGTCTCCGTTTATATCCAACCCAAAGTGTTCCATTCTTTATACATAGTCCTCAGTGGCCATCTGTGGTAAAGATGAATTTGGTCCACACTAAATGAGAGAAAAATCTCATTTTTGTTTTCTTAAATCCACTTAGTTCAACTGTGACCCATCTTTGAATTCCCACCCATGCTTGACCCCGGCCTCCAGTGCCCAGTCCCCCAGGTGTGCATGAACCTGTGTGTGCACGTGCATATACACACACACACGGATGAGGCTCTGATAAGGCAAAAATAAGAACAAAACCAAGTTCTCATCTTTGGAAAGGTCCTTCTAAGATCCTTCAATTTACTCTGTACTTTCGAGGATGCTTAGTATGGTCCTTTGTGTCTTGTAAGCTGCCCTGGGGCACACTTAGGGTGTACGGATTTCGGTGGGCCTGCAGAAATGGAGCCCCTCATTTCTGAGGACACTTTACTCTGCTGGTGCTGTCAGACTGCAGGGCTCGAGTCCTTAACACCAGCAGCCTGTGGTCCTTTTTCCCCTTTTCATTCTGACTTAGCTGTTTCCCTGCTTCCAATCCTCTCCCTCGTTCCTCACCAGCTCTGGCACTCCATTATTGCTAAAGGCTGAGATATTTTATATAGAACAAAAAAGAAGATTTGGGTTTCCTATGGCTTGTGTTTTTGGCCAGGCTAACATCATCCATGCAGCAACAAATTTCAAAGCCTGGATTCTGCCTTGAAACACAGCAAGGAAAAGGCAGAAGTAAAACAAATATGACTGAATGTCTGAAATGTTGTCTGCTGTAAAACAAAGCCAAAGTGGTTTTGGTGAAGTTTTAGGGGATGGTAGATGGATATTTGCAATAACTAAAGTCGGCTAAAAATATAGGTTCATGAAAGATTAATTTTTAAACTGTATTTTAATTAGTCTTTATGATTTTGAAAGAGTTCCTTTAAATTGACATTTTTTACTCGTCTCACCTGAAATTCTAGTGGATGATCTAGTGGCAGGCTTGTGGAAGAATTGTACTCAGTGTGATTGGTGAGGTGTGCATCTGTGTGTGTTTCCTTATAAACTCTTACCTGGCAGTATAATTTTTCTCCCCTAGCAGCTTAGCTGCCTTGAGAAATAAATTTAGAACTCAGGTGAGATACCTGCTAAATACAACCACAGAAAGCTTGGAAAACCATTTTTTCTAATATTGGAATCTATCTCCAGTTGGCAGGATTTATCATCATTCTATTTGTAACATGATTCAACCTCTCTATACATCTATGCATATTTTTCACATGTGGCATGCTTTATCAAATATTTTAAACACAAAGAAAGTTTCTTTATAAAAAACACATATATTAAATCTTTTTCCAAACTGAGATGTTGGTCTAAAGCAATGTTTAAAATTTGTCTAATTTTTATTCTTTTTACAAGATCACTAAGACTTCTCCTTGCCTTGCAATAATAAAGGACCATTTATAGTAGGTAGGAAAGTGGATGGATAGATGTATTTTACATTAGGAAGGAACAATAAATATTTGAGACCCATAGCCACATCACTGTGCTAGGCTAAGTAGTTTGTGTGGAGTACCTTTTCCTAAAAATTTGACCACTTTTTTTCTTGAGGAAAAAAAAAATGCCCAGGTAATGTAGTCACTAAGCAATCAATTGGATAACTTGTTTTCAAGGACAGTCACTCATATACACATATACTATGTTTGCAAGGATTTACCAAGTGTTTCCAAAACACTCTGAAACCCAAACACACTCTAGGAATTAGCACTACTCTCAAATGCGTCAAGGGCTCTGCCGTTTCTAGTAAGAATCTGGATCACAGGCCATTGAGCATCCCCAGCTGGGCTCAACATCTGCTCTGAACATGTATTTAAGAATTCAGAGGCTAACCTAGAAGGACTAGATCAATTTGACCTCTGTTTTAATGTTCCTGTGTTTAGTGTGATTTGTATTTGAACTCTTTGCTGACCCTGCACTTTTCCTTGAAGTTCCAGTCTAGTATTGAAGAGAAAAACTGTGTGAGAATCTCTTTTTAATTATTTGTCTCATTTGGTTAACAAATGCAGTTTGAGAAAGAGTAACAAGTCTTCATGGGTGACAAGGGTCTCCACTGTGGGCTCTTTTCCTGACTATAAACTTCATTACTGTTTCTAAAATGGACTCCCAAACTAGTCTAGACAAATCTACTTCACTGCATGACTGATGGAAATGTTGGCTGTCTTTGGGGCATGTATTTGGCTGGTTTGACTGGTTATTAAAACAGAAATCCCTGGGTACCCTTAGGATTATTCTAAACCCCTGTTCCCCACCATCCCTTCCACCACCTTCCCTCTAATCCAACTCTGTGACTGGGTCTGCTTTGGTTGTTTTGTGGCCATCCGAGCTTGCTGTTGGGCTTCCCTGGTGGCTCAGATGGTCAAAGAATCTGCCTGCAATGCAGGAGACCTGGGTTCGATCCCTGGGTTGGGAAGATCCCCTGGAGAAGGGAATGGCTACCCACTCCAGTATTCTGGCCTGGAAAATTTCATGGGCTGTATAGTCCATGGGGTTGCAAAGAGTCAGACATTACTGAGTGATTCTCACTTATCTTGCTGGTAAATGTTTTTCACATTATCTAAGTTCTCAATTATATTTGTTCTTATGTGCTTAGAGATCATAAGCCAGAGGTTACCGGAGGGTAATCTCACTCTTTGTTGAGTGAGCTGCTTTCCATGATGAAGTGAATCTTTTAATCGAAGCAGTGCATTACTTTGAAGACCCTGGTAATGTTATCATCAGGACAGAGAGGAATTAGAAATTAGATCATTTACCTAATACCCTTCCACCCCCAGATTCCCATGATGGGAAACGTGTATGTCTTCTTTCCGTCCCACCTTCATATTCCTCACCTTCGAATTGGTTTTCTTCATTCAGCTTGCCCTACCTAGGACACCCCGTATGTCCACCTTCACAAATCCCTCCCACTATTTTATACAGTTCCTCCATCCATATGGCTCTGTGCTCATCCTTAGGACTCTGCCTTGGGCATTCAAAGGAATTTATTAGCTAAAACCTCACTGCTGTTATGATCTTTACTACTATCATGAGAAGAAAAGGCTGGTACCTAGTAAGCGGTCTTTTGACTGTGACATTCTGGGGTCCTCACCCATCTTTATTAGCCAACCCAAAAGATAGTCTCCAGTGGTGAGTCCCACAGGCCTGGGAGGGATGCTGACTCATAAGAAGCCGGCTGAGCCACCATTACTCATGTCTCCTTCCCATCGGTGCAGTCCTTTCCCAGGAGAAGGAGCATTTTCCAAAACTGCACTGATATAGCCTGAATGCAGCAGAAGTTTTTACACCATTAGTCAGTGAGTTTAAGAGGCTGCTCACATTGCCTGCTTGCACAGGGCAAGCAAGGAAGAATGAATCAGCCTGCTTTGGTTTTTCAGAATGGTTCGATTGGGTCCCAGATCATCAAGTTGTTACAGCACCTTCGTTTTGCTTTGGCTCTGCAGTTACTGCTGGGGAACAGTCTTTAACTCAATTACCCTTCTCTCCGATCCTCTTAAGTCCAATAAGGATAAACATTATTTAATGGAATATTACTTTTAAAAATGGGTTCAAACAACACAAACTTTAGACTCCATTTCTACTGGCACGATCCGTTAGTCATATCTCACTGCTTAGTACTTTGTGCGTGTGTGTGCATGTAAGTCACTTCAGTCGTGTCCAACTCTTTGCAAACCTATGGACCATAACCCACCAGGCTTCTCTTTCCTTGGGATTCTCCAGCAAGAATACTGGAGTGGGTTGCCGTGCCCTCCTCTAGGGGATCTTCTTGACCCAGGGATCAAACCTACATCTCTTATGTCTCCTGCATCGGCAGGCGGGTTCTTTACCACTAGCACCACCCGGGAAGTCCCAGTACTTCATTCCTCAAGTAATTAAAATCTACCCACTATTTGCTCATCTCAATTCATTTAGGAACCCATCATCCCAAACAAAATTTATCTCAGCTTATGAGTTTCTCCATGAGAGAGCTCTGTATTCTGCCTATGTCTGTATTCTAGACAGGTAATTATACAGTGCAGGGTTCCTGTTCTGAAATTTAAATCATCAGAATATACAGGTTTTCTAAAAATGACCCAAACCACTTGAAGGGGAAACAGTAGCCAAGAGCGTGGGGGTGGAAATGGCAAAGATGTTGCTGGTTTGCAGAAATATCAAGACCATCTGCTATGTCAACAATGTTTCTGCCACAGTCAAAACCAGCTGGTAAGAATAAAGGCTGGGCAGGATGGCAGACCCCAGCATGAGAGAAGTTGGCCCTCCTGACAAGGGAAAGCTTGGTTCAGAAGGAGCTTGACGGTTAGGGGAGGCAGCCAGCGGGAAGCTGCAGGCCCCAACAAGGTCTGCGTTTGCAAACAAAGCATAGCTCATACCACACTGAGGAGGGCCACTCTTTTTTGGACTAGTCTCAAGAATGCCTTAGTCATACATACAGCATTTATAGAAGTGAGGCGCCAAGTCACTCACTGGAACGCCTCGTCCACACCTTAACTGGAGACGTTATGGAGCATCAGTAAACATGCTTCTCTACTCTTCTTGCAGTTGTCCTGGGAGAATACAGGAAAGCAGGAAAAGAAGGCTGGCCATTGTAGGGCGAAAGGTTGTCTTACGATTACTTTGAGCCATGGTGCATTTGCCTATAGGAAGAAGTAGCAGTTCAGGTGACTCACTAGGGGAAGTGAAGAATCCTCTCCATGAAAACATTCCCTAAACATTCTTATCATCATTTATTTCCTCCTGGTCCCAAATATCCATCCACTTGTCATCAGAAGCTTGTGATTCGGGTTTAATCTAATGGCTTCATAAAGAATGCCAATCATCATTTCAAGGTAGACAGGATGTAATGCGATAGAAGTTAAGACAAACATCTGCATTAGATCAGGTGTATTATTGGCAATAATGGTTGGTGATTTATGATCTGATAAAGTGGAAAAGATGCGATTCATATGTACTTTGGTTTTGACTCTGTAGAATGCTAGAATTGTTATGATCTTGCCATTTATGGGTCTTTTATATTATAATAGTAGTTACCCTTATCTTCTTTCAAATCTGGATAAAGATAATAATTACGAATATACCGTAGAGACTTTACGTGTGCATGTGTTCACAAACACTCCTCTGGCTTTCAATCTAATTATTGACCAGAGCTGTTTTGTTGTATTGTCCTATGTCAATGATTTCTCAAGAAAATTAAGCAAGTGATAATCTCCATTTAGTACATTTTAGACACTCTCCTAAAAACTGAAATGGCCTTTCCTATGTAAACACACAATGGCCTACCCTCCCAATTTGAGTTTATTTATACAGGGAATTCTCAGAATCACCACACCAGCCAGTCCCTAAAAAGCTCCCTCAAATAATCTATATGATCACTTTCACTGCAGGCCACATTTACTGTAGTCCACATGTGAATCTTGCAAAGATATTTTTTTCATGGCAGTTCATAAATATTCTATTTCCCTTTTAGCTAGACTTGTCACTAACAAAGCATTTACAGTCAACATTTGCAAGGTGGCTATCAAAACTGAATTTTGTTCCTCTGTACTAAAGACATTTATGTACTTATAAAAAAACAGCTACTCAGATTCATTAAGTACCGCTATAAATCTTTCTCCTGAAATGATGATTCCGCTGTCTTCAAGTCTCTGCGGCAGCACAGTGCTCACTTTGCTACAGAAAGACTTTAGCCTGCAGGTAGACTGCTACTGAGAGGGCACCGCCTGGTAGATGGAGTGTGAAAAGAATCCACCCACCTCATTCTGCCCCGAGGTCCCAGGCAACCTTGAGCAAGTCACTTGGGCTTTTCTTTGCATTTCAGAGTTTCTTTTCACAATGATGGAAAAACCTTCACATCTTCTCTCTTTGCAGGGACCATTCTAACATGGCCTTCATTTCTGCCCATTATATACATTTTTATTACTGTTTTCCTATTTAAAATCCCTTATGATGTCACCATGCAACATTCCTGGGTAACTATGTGATTATATCAGAGAATCAACTACACCCCCTGGGGAGTGCTAGTGGTAAAGAACCTGCCTGCCATTGCACGAGACACAGGAGACAGGGATCGATCCCTGGGTCGGGAAGATCCCCTGGAGGAGGGCGTGCAACCGACTGCAGTATTCTTGCCTGAAGAATCCCATGGACAGAGAAGCCTGGCAGGCTACAGTTAATGGGGTCACAAAGCGTTGGACACAACTGAAGTGACTTAGCATGCATGCATGCCCTCCTCCAGGGGATCTTCCCGACCCAGAGATCAAAACAGTGTCTCTTTTGTCTCCTGCATTGGCAGGCAGATTCTGGGCGGATGATTCTCCTGGGAAACCCAAAGTGTTATGTTTCAGTTTCAGTTCAGTTGCTCAGTCGTGTCTGACTCTTTGCGACCCCATGGACTGCAGCACGCCTGTCCATAACCGACTCCTAGAGTTTGCTCAAACTTGTGTCCATTAAGTTGGTGATGCCATCCAACCATCTCACCCTCTGTCATCCCCTTCTCCTCCTGCTTTCAATCTTTACCAGCATCAGGGTCTTTTCCAGTGAGTCAGCTCTTTGCCTCAGGTGGCCAAAGTATTGGAGTTCCAGCTTCAGTGAACACCCAGGACTGATTTCCTTTAGGATGGACTGGTTGGATCTCCTTGCAGTCCAAGGGACTCTCAAGAGTCTTCTCCAACACCACAGTTCAAAAGCATCAATTCTTCAGCACTCAGCTTTCTTAATAGTGCAACTCTCACATCCATACATAACTATTGGAAAAACCATAGCTTTGACTAGACAGACCTTTGTTAATGTCTCTGCTCTTTTAATGTGCTGTCTAGGTTGGTCATAGCTTTTCTTCCAAGAAGCAAGCGTCTTTTAATTGGATGGCTGCGGTCACCCTCTGCAGTGATTTTGGAGCCCCCAAAATTAATTCTGTCACTGTTTCCATTGTTTCTCCATCTATTTGCCATGAAGTGATGGGACCGGATGCCATGATCTTCGTTTTCTGAATGTTGAGTTTTAAGCCAACTTTTTCCACTCTCCTCTTTCACTTTCATCACGAGGCTCTTTAGTTCTTTGCTTTCTGCCATAAGGGTGGTGTTATCTGCGTAATCTAAGGTTATTGATATTTCTCCCTGCAATCTTGATTCCAGCTTGTGTTTCTTCCCGTCCAGTGTTTCTCATGATGGACTCTGCATATAAGTTAAATAAGCAGGATGACAATATACAGCCTTGACGTACCCCTTTCCCTATTTGGAACCAGTCTGATGTTCCATGTTCAGTTCTAACTGTTGCTTCTTGATCTGCATACAGATTTCTCAGGGGCGTGCTCCCATGGAAATGTCATGTACCACAAACTATATTCTCTTCATGGACTTCTTTTTTTCCTACCTGCTCCATGCCCTTTCCCCAGTCTTTGATACAGTCCAAATTTGTTTTTAATATTTCAAAGTTCCTAAACAAGAGAAAGGGCTACCTATTGCTGAGTTCTAGCGTATGGGAGACGATTTATTCATTTAGCAAGCATGCAATCCATAACAGAGTTGTAGGACTGTTGGGCAAATACAAGACAAAGGAGAGTTTCAATGAGACGAATTTTGGTTCAGCATCAGTGCTTTTCTTCCCATGGAGACTTGCTTACATGTGAGATGTGTAGGATACAGAGCACTGCATTGCTAGAAGAAGGCTAAGTGCTGAAAAGGAAAGGTATTCTGGGTACAAATACAAGCTGCATACAGCTACCCTAGATGCACAGGCTGAGCCAGCAGAATTACTGGCTTCTCCAATACAATTGTCAGAACAGGAATGATGGAATCAAGAGGTGATACCAGTGGGCCCTGTTCACCTATTGGGAAGGAGGTTCCCGGGCTATGAGGTGAAGTCAGATTTCAAGGTTTCAGAACATCAGCCCATCCTCAGCAGCACCCTAAGCAGTGGCTAGTGAACCTCACTGCCACCATTGCCCTAACTTTCAGTAAAACAGAGGGCTTCCCCAGTGGCCCTAGGTAAGGAATCTGCCTACATGCCAATGGAGGAGATGCAAGAGGTGCAGGTTCAATCCCTGCTTCAGGAAGATACCCTGGAGTAGGAAATGGCAACACATTCCAGTATTCTTTCCTGGAAAATTCCATGGACAGAGGATGGGCTACAGTCCAGTTTGACTCAGTTCAGTCACTCATTCATGTCCGACTCTTTATAACCCCGTGGACTGCAGCATGCCAGGCTTCCCTGTCCATCACCAACTCCTGGAGCTTGCTCAAACTTATGTCCATCGAGTCAGTGATGCCATCCAACCATCTCATCCTCTGTCATCCCCTTCTCCTCCCGCCTTCAATCTTTCCCAGCGTCAGGGTTTTTTCCAGTGAGTCAGTTTTTTGCATCAAGTGGCCAAAATATTGGAGCTTCAGCTTCAGCATCAGTCTTTGCAATGAATATTTAGGACTGGTTTCCTTTAGGATGGACTGGTTTGATCTTCTTGCAATCCAGGGGACTCTCAGAGTCTTCTCCAACACCACAGTTCAAAAGCTTCAGTTCTTTGGTGCTCAGCTTTCTTTATGATCCAACTCTCACATCCATACATGACTACTGGACAAACCATAGCCTGGACTAGATGGACCTTTGTTGGCAAAGTAATGTGTCTGCTTTTGAATATGCTATCTAGGTTGGTCATAACTTTCCTACCAAGGAGCAAGCATCTTTTGATTTCATGGCTGCAGTCACCATCTGCAGTGACCATCTGCAGTGATTCAGTCCACGGGGTCACAAAAAGTCAGACATGACTGAGCACACACAAGATCTGTAAAAAAGGTGCCTAGAAATGAGGATAGTATTTGCCCTAACATAGCTGGGTTTTGGTCCTATCCTAGGTTTAGAAAGAAACTGAGATTCTGGGCAGAATAACCATGCAGACTACTGAGAAAATAAAAAGAAGTAAGAAGCGGAGCCTAACATCCAGCGGGTGACCTTGCACACACAGTCAGGTCATGTTATTTTCCTACTGAACATCAACAATTTCACAGAATACCAATTTCAGACAAAGTTACTCTGAGACCAAGATAAGTGAGACAAAACAAGCCTATTTCATAATCTTGTCCAAGCACAGATATAATTGAGGTTACTCTATCACCCATAAAATACCAAACACCTTCTTTCTTTGCCAAAATGAATGGCTGCCATTTCTTTACTATTCTGCCATCTCTATAGATAAGATTTCTTGATAACTGATTATAAAATTCACCCTGCTTTTTGACAGCATCCAATCTAGAGTGAACTCTTGCTTTCTTAGATCCTCCTTCAGAGCACTCAAGGCCCAGATCCTCTAAGAGGACCTTCCTAATGCCCTCTTACAGAGACAGCCCATGGTTTCCCATGGGGGGTGTTCCCCCTCGCCGAACCAAGTAAAAAACCCAACTTGTCCAATGACAGCTGTGCTCCTAGAGGTCTCTGGCTGGAGGGATTGACACTGCAAATTTGGATTAAAGACAGAAGCCCAATTCTAAGGAATCAGCAAACATTTAGAGGAGGCTGCTGCTGCTGCTGCTGCTGCTAAGTCACTTCAGTCATGTGCAACTCTGTGTGACCCCATAGACGGCAGCCCACCAGGCCCCCCCATCCCTGGGATTCTCCAGGCAAGAACACTGGAGTGGGTTGCCATTTCTTCCTCCAATGCATGAAAGTGAAAAGTGAAGTGAAGTCGCTCTTCGCGACCCCATGGACTGCAGCCCACCAGGCCCCTCCATCCAAGGGATTTTCCAGGCGAGTACTGGAGTGTGGACATTATTAAAGCTGTAACACGTTTGGAGTTACACAAGCAGCTGAGGTTGGCCTCAGGGCCCTGGATCTTGGAACTCGTTCTCACCACAAGTGAATTCCAAACCACTCCAGAAAGTAGAGCTGGTGTCACAGTCCTGGCTGGAAGTGGGCTCTTTAGGGTAACAAGAAAAACTACTTGGATCTGCAGTAAGGAGTTCAGGAAAGAAGCAGAGAGGGAAGGAAGAGGCACTTAATGAGCTGAGCTGTGTTTGTAATACTTGAAAAGCTATGAAATGTTATAGGCCAGGGCCATTATAATCAGAACTGTCAAATCCATCAACCATCCAGAGATACATTGAAGAAAAGCAAAGATAATGATAATTCCGTTGCTAGAATCTAGGAAAATCTTTTTTAAAAGTGCAGCTATGAGGCCATTTATACCACATCCTTTTAACTTAGTTTGTGCTGCCTTTCTTTCACTCTGTCTCTTTCACACACACACACACACACACACACACACACACACACACACGCACCTCGTTATCAATGTGTCTTTATTTTTTTCCATTTTCAAGCCTTTTAAACTTATACCCAAGGCTAAATGTTCTAACTTGTTTTATTCTCTGCTTAAAGCAGTGCTCTTGACTTTGGTGGCTATACATTAAAATCCCCTGGGAAGCGTAAAAAAAAAAAAAAAAAAACCAACTTGTGTCCAAGACATACTGATTCAGTTAGAATTCAGTTGGAATTTCTGAAATAAAACTCTGATATAAGTGTGGTGTTCTGTTTTGTTGTCTTTTTCCTTATGGACAGTGAAAGTGAAGTCACTCAGTCGCATCTGACTCTTTGTGACCCCATGGACTGTAGCCCACCAGGCTCCTCCGTGCATGGGATTTTCCAGGCAAGAATACTGGAGTGGGTTGCCATTTCCTTCTCCAGGAGATCTTCCCAACCCAGGGACTGAACCTGGGTCTCCCACATTTTAGGCAGATGCTTTACCATCTGAGCCAGCAGGGAAGTACTATGGACAAGCGACTCCAATGTGCCAAGACTGAGACCTAGTCTTGAGTTTCTGGTTGACAGTTTCTGCCTTAGTTTGCTAAGAGTCTCATTTTTTAATTGGTGAGTTTCTTTCCAATGAATACACCGTATCTTCAGCCGTATTCCTCTAGCACAACTGTTCTTGACCTGCCTAGATCCCACCTATGCGGTTAAATTGAGAGTGTAGGCTCAGGCTTGCAAATCAATGCTGGAGACATAAGAAATATGGGTTCAATCCCTGGATTGGTAAGATCCCCTGGAGGTGGGCATGGCAACCCACTCCAGTATTCTTGCCTGGAGAATCCCATGGACAGAAGAGCCTGGTGGGCTACAGTCCATAAAGTCACAAAGAGTCCGATACAACTGAAGTGGCTTAGTACTCAGGCATGCAGGACAGGCTCAGTCACCTGTTTTGATTCTAAAGATTTATGAAAATTTGACAACCACGGACCTTGCACCAGTTGCACAGGTGGAGAGGGGATATTTAAAATGAGTTCACACGAACCACTCAGAATAGGCAATGGCAGTTGTGCTGGGCAGGGCGCAGGGGGGCTCTGTGGGAAGAGGGTCAAAGAGATCTCCAAATGTGCCAGATATCATCTTAATTGCTGGATGAAGGTGCGGCACAAGGGATCCTAAGAAGGGGTCTGGGCAGTAAAAGGTCATTTATGGAAACTGCAGGTGTGAACATCTATCGGTAAAGAGGTATTTTCATGCCTCTGGGGCAGGCTTTCCTGTGAGTACCACCAGAACATCAGCCTCCATGAGCTGCAGCTAGACCAGCACCCATCCCTCTTGTGTAGTAATATCATATGCTTAACAGATTCCTGATGAATGGATAAATGAGCTTTATCTAATGCAGGAAGTCCTTTCATTCTTTCTTACAATCCTTAAAAATATTTTTTTTTCTTTTAGACCATAGCCACCATCTTAGTGTCTTTATAACTATAAGTGAGTGAGTGAGTGAAGTCGCTCAGTCGTGTCCAACTCTTTGCGACCCCATGGACTGTAGCCTACCAGGCTCCTCCCTCCATGGGATTCTCCAGGCAAGAGTACTGGAGTGGGTTGCCATTCCCTTCTCCTGGGGATTGCCATTCCCTTCTCCAGGGGATCTTCCCGACCCAGGGATCGAACTCGGGTCTCCTGCATTCCAGGAAGACGCTTTAACCTCTGAGCCACCAGGGAAGCCCTGTAAAGACCATGAAAAATTTCATTATTGCCTTTTTCAATATTGAGCATAGTGTGCTCTTAACATGGTTTGGGTATTATGAGGGGCTTCCCAGGTGGCGACAGCGGTAAATGCAGGAGACCTAAGAGATGCAGGTTCGATCCCTGGGTCGAGAAGATCCCCTGGAGAAGGGAATGGCAGCCCACTGCAGTACTCGTGCCTGGAAAATCCCATGGACAGAGGAGCTTGGTGGGCTACAGTCCAGGGGGCTGCAAAGAGCTAGACAGGACTGAGAGACACAGCACAAAGTGTAAGACGAGATTTCTGAATTCCATGTACTTATGGATACCAGGTTGTACTCTGGGGACATTTCATCCATGATCCTGCCAGGTCCTATGGAATCATCACCTAGAGGGAGTATCTATAACGACAGCGTCTTAGGTCCCATGTCTGGCTGGTGGGGAAGGACACTAGGTGCATGTAGGTTTTTCTTTTACACTATTCCTTATAAATAACATCTATTCATCGACACAAGAGATGAAATTCCTTGATCTATACAAGCTATATGTTGCTTGATATACATTGTTTTAAGAGACACTTCTTGATTCAATTACTTAAAATAACAATGGAAGCCACAGGCAAAACATTCAACCATTCTAACTTCAGAAGGTCATTGGTTTATGTTATTTTTCACATCTCCCTCTTAAAGAATATTAAACCAAAGCCACCAGGCAAAAGGTACAAAATCAAAAATAACTAAATTTTATTCTATAGACAGAGTTCATAGTGCGCATGTATTTATACAATGAACATACATCATTTTAGCATTTTAGAAGTCTTAAAGTGGTTTACTGATTCTAAAAAATGTCCTAACTTCAAACAAATTTTAATAGTACTTTATTTGATTTGGTTTAAATATATGACATTTCCACAATGATTCATATGACACACACATTTTAATCAGTTTTGAGAACTGACAATGATTATGATCATACTTGTTACTATGAGATATCCACCCAAAGATGCTCTCATTGGCATACAGTGTCCAAAACAAGTGTGATCCTTGACTAGGACCCTAACTTTAAGGATCACTTTCCTGGTCTGTCTACAAACAGTGGCTCCATAGATAGAATGATTTTGGTGCAGGGCATTTTCTCTTTATCTTGGAGTGTTTCTTTGCTATAGTGGCATTAAAATTATTTTACAATAACTTACTATTCAGTACAGATCCATGAAGATAAATACTGGTCTGTCCTATCAATGAACAAAATAAATTAGTTTTCTACTGCATAGGAATAGTGTGTTTTCATGTTGGTGTCAAGAAACACTGAAGGACAATAATTTAATCATACCACTACAATGTATTCTTGTATGAAGCTCTTATCATTCAGGGGCTTAACTTGATGGTTGGCATTCTTTATGATAAACCTCTGCATAATACTAGGTTTTGCTCCAATTATTTGAATACCCAATGGAAGCCTGATGTTCTATTAAGGTCAATTTTCTGAAAATTAGCTGTAAGTTAAAATTTGTTTAATGTATTCTATCTTTGTATCTCTTTGGGTTTCAGTATTGTGACCACACGTTTCCACAGGACACAGCTGTATGAATTTGCAGCTGGAATGAATTTGCAACTGGGATAATACATAAGCAGGAAAATATGCAGATAATTCATATGAAGAGATAAAGCTTTGAAAGAAAGGCCCAGCTAGCGCTGAAGCAGCTGAAGTTGAAAAATCATACTCACAGAAGAAGAACTGACTCCATGCAGGAGAAAAGCCTTTATATGTAAATAGGATGTAAATAGTATGGAGAGTAAACTCAAGCCCATTCCTGGCCAGCTCCACTGTTGAAAGGATGTGAACTGAAGACGTAGGATGGAATGAGGCACATGGACTTGTCTGCAATGCTATCAACAAAAGTGAGTATACATGTACTTGTCTTCAAGGAAGTGGTGGAGCAACTGCTGATCTTCTGCAGAGGTTTGTCCATGTTTTATAAAGATTAGATGTGATGGTATATTCGGGAAAAAAAAAAAAATCCCCTCAACGTGGATAGGGAAAAGTTCAATAGTCTGCAGAAAATGTTACAATCTGCTTAGAAGTCCTTTTATTACCCATCTACTATCTTCAAATATGTATAACTTCTTTCCTCTAAAGATTTATATATGTATCTTCAAACTCCCCTGTTATGCTAATCTCACTGAGCTATGAAATTATGGTTCTCAGCAAGATCATCAGAATTCACTGCAGCTTCCCTGCCAAGATCAATACTCTCTTTCACCTACCATTGACCAGAAGGCTTCCACCCACATGGCTGTGTGAAGCTCTGTCAATTTAATTACCCTCATTTTACCCTCATCTCTTCCAAATTACAGAGACTTCTCTGCTGTCCTTTTTTTTTTTTTTCCATTCTCTTTTTTTTTTTATTAAATTTTAAAATCTTTAATTCTTACATGTGTTCCCAAACATGAAACCCCCTCCCACCTCCCTCCCCATAACATCTCTCTGGGTCATCCCCAACCAGCTCTCCAACAAATTCTAAAGGATATTCTCTAGACAGGAAACCGAAAAGGGTGTATAAACCCGAACCCAAAACAATAAAGTAAATGGTAACGGGATCATACTTATCAATAATTACCTTAAACGTAAATGGGTTGAACGCCCCAACCAAAAGGCAAAGACTGGCCGAATGGATACAAAAACAAGACCCCTCTATATGCTGCTTACAAGAGACCCACCTCAAAACAAGGGACACATATAGACTGAAAGTGAAGGGCTGGAATAAGATATACCACGCAAATAGAGACCAAAAGAAAGCAGGAGTGGCAATACTCATATCTGATAAAATAGACTTTAAAACAAAGGCTGTGAAAAGAGACAAAGAAGGCCACTACATAATGATCAAAGGATCAATCCAAGAAGAAGATATAACAATTATAAATATATATGCACCCAATATAGGAGCACCGCAATATGTAAGACAAATGCTAACAAGTATGAAAGGGGAAATCAACAATAACACAATAATAGTGGGAGACTTAAATACCCCACTCACACCTATGGACAGATCAACTAAACAGAAAATTAACAAAGAAACGCAAACTTTAAATGATACATTAGATCAATTAGACCTAATTGATATCTATAGGACATTTCACCCCAAAACAATGAATTTCACCTTTTTTTCAAGTGCTCATGGAACCTTCTCCAGGATAGATCACATCCTGGGCCATAAATCTAAACTTGATAAATTCAAAAAAATCGAAATCATTCCAAGCATCTTTTCTGACCATAATGCATTAAGATTAGATCTCAATTACAGGAGAAAAACTACTAAAAATTCCAACATATGGAGGTTGAACAACACACTTCTGAATAACCAACAAATCACAGAAGAAATCAAAAAAGAAATCAAAATATGCATAGAAACTAATGAAAATGAAAACACAACAACCCAAAACCTGTGGGACACTATAAAAGCAGTGCTAAGAGGAAAGTTCATAGCAATACAGGCATACCTCAAGAAACAAGAAAAAAGTCAAATAAATAACCTAACTCTACAACTAAAGCAACTAGAAAAGGAAGAATTGGAGAACCCCAGAGTTAGTAGAAGGAAAGAAATCTTAAAAATTAGGGCAGAAATAAATGCTAAAGAAACAAAAGAGACCATAGCAAAAATCAACAAGGCCAAAAGCTGGTTCTTTGAAAGGATAAATAAAATTGACAAACCACTAGCCAGACTCATCAAGAAGCAAAGAGAGAAAAATCAAATCAATAAAATTAGAAATGAAAATGGAGAGATCACAACAGACAACACAGAAATACAAAAGATCATAAGAGACTACTATCAGCAGTTGTATGCCAATAAAATGGACAATGTGGAAGAAATAGACAAATTCTTAGAAAAGTACAATTTTCCAAAACTGAACCAGGAAGAAATAGAAAATCTTAACAGACCCATCACCAGCACGGAAATTGAAACTGTAATCAGAAATCTTCCAGCAAACAAAAGCCCAGGTCCAGACGGCTTCACAGCTGAATTCTACCAAAAATTTCGAGAAGAGCTAACACCTATCCTACTCAAACTCTTCCAGAAAATTGCAGAGGAAGGTAAACTTCCAAACTCATTCTATGAGGCCACCATCACCCTAATACCAAAACCTGACAAAGATGTCACAAAAAAGAAAACTACAGGCCAATATCACTGATGAACATAGATGCAAAAATCCTCAACAAAATTCTAGCAATCAGAATCCAACAACATATTAAAAAGATCATACACCATGACCAAGTGGGCTTTATCCCAGGGATGCAAGGATTCTTCAATATCCGCAAATCAATCAATGTAATTCACCACATTAACAAATTGAAAAATAAAAACCATATGATTATCTCAATAGATGCAGAGAAGGCCTTTGACAAAATTCAACATCCATTTATGATAAAAACTCTCCAGAAAGCAGGAATAGAAGGAACATACCTCAACATAATAAAAGCTATATATGACAAACCCACAGCAAACATTATCCTTAATGGTGAAAAATTGAAAGCATTTCCCCTAAAGTCAGGAACAAGACAAGGGTGTCCACTTTCACCGCTACTATTCAACATAGTTCTGGAAGTTTTGGCCACAGCAATCAGAGCAGAAAAAGAAATAAAAGGAATCCAAATTGGAAAAGAAGAAGTAAAACTCTCACTGTTTGCAGATGACATGATCCTCTACATGGAAAACCCTAAAGACTCCACCAGAAAATTACTAGAGCTCATCAATGAATATAGTAAAGTTGCAGGATATAAAATCAACACACAGAAATCCCTTGCATTCCTATACACTAATAATGAGAAAGTAGAAAAAGAAATTAAAGAAACAATTCCATTCACCATTGCAACAAAAAGAATAAAATACTTAGGAATATATCTACCCAAAGAAACTAAAGACCTATATATAGAAAACTATAAAACACTGATGAAAGAAATCAAAGAGGACACTAATAGATGGAGAAATATACCATGTTCATGGGTTGGAAGAATCAATATAGTGAAAATGAGTATACTACCCAAAGCAATTTACAAATTCAACGCAATCCCTATCAAGCTACCAGCCATATTTTTCACAGAACTAGAACAAATAATTTCAAGATTTGTATGGAAATACAAAAAACCTCGAATAGCCAAAGCAATCTTGAGAAAGAAGAATGGAACTGGAGGAATCAACTTGCCTGACTTCAGGCTCTACTACAAAGCCACAGTCATCAAAACAGTATGGTACTGGCACAAAGACAGACATATAGATCAATGGAACAAAATAGAAAGCCCAGAGATAAATCCACACACATATGGACACCTTATCTTTGACAAAGGAGGCAAGAATATACAATGGAGTAAAGACAATCTCTTTAACAAGTGGTGCTGGGAAAACTGGTCAACCACTTGTAAAAGAATGAAACTAGATCACTTTCTAACACCGCACACAAAAATAAACTCAAAATGGATTAAAGATCTAAATGTAAGACCAGAAACTATAAAACTCCTAGAGGAGAATATAGGCAAAACACTCTCAGACATAAATCACAGCAGGATCCTCTATGATCCACCTCCCAGAATTCTGGAAATAAAAGCAAAAATAAACAAATGGGATCTAATTAAAATTAAAAGCTTCTGCACAACAAAGGAAAATATACGCAAGGTGAAAAGACAGCCTTCTGAATGGGAGAAAATAATAGCAAATGAAGCAACTGACAAACAACTAATCTCAAAAATATACAAGCAACTTATGCAGCTCAATTCCAGAAAAATAAACGACCCAATCAAAAAATGGGCCAAAGAACTAAATAGACATTTCTCCAAAGAAGACATACGGATGGCTAACAAACACATGAAAAGATGCTCAACATCACTCATTATCAGAGAAATGCAAATCAAAACCACAATGAGGTACCATTTCACACCAGTCAGAATGGCTGCGATCCAAAAATCTGCAAGCAATAAATGCTGGAGAGGGTGTGGAGAAAAGGGAACCCTCCTACACTGTTGGTGGGAATGCAAACTAGTACAGCCACTATGGAGAACAGTGTGGAGATTCCTTAAAAAGTTACAAATAGAACTACCTTATGATCCAGCAATCCCACTGCTGGGTATACACACCGAGGAAACCAGAATTGAAAGAGACACATGTACCCCAATGTTCATCACAGCACTGTTTATAATAGCCAGGACATGGAAACAACCTAGATGTCCATCAGCAGATGAATGGATAAGAAAGCTTTGGTACATGTACACAATGGAGTATTACTCAGCCGTTAAAAAGAATTCATTTGAATCAGTTCTGATGAGATGGATGAAACTGGAGCCGATTATACAGAGTGAAGTAAGCCAGAAAGAAAAACACCAATACAGTATACTAACACATATATATGGAATTTAGAAAGATGGCAATGACGACCCTGTATGCAAGACAGGAAAAAAGACACAGCTGTGTATAACGGACTTTTGGACTCAGAGAGAGAGGGAGAGGGCGGGATGATTTGGGAGAATGGCATTCTATCATGTATACTATCATGTAAGAATCGAATCGCCAGTCTATGTCTGCTGTCCTTTAAAACACTTCTTATTGTATACTGTGTTTAGTCACTCAGTTGTGCCCGACTCTTTGTGACCTCATGGACTGTAGCCCTCCAGGCTCTTCTGTCTATGGGGATTCTTCAGGCAAAAATACTGGAGTGGGTTGCCATGCCCTCCTCCAGGGGATCTTTCCAACCCAGGGATTGAATCTCCCACATTGCAGGTGGATTCTTTACCATCTGAGCCACCAGGGAAGCCCATTATTGTATATTATGGTCAACCATTTAGGTGTCGGTTTCCCAACTAAACAACAAGTTCTTCAAGAGCAAATATCAGGTCTTGTTTATAACAAAAAGAATCTTGCCAAGGGCCAAACACCTACAATAAGTTGAATAACTATAAGTGGAAAAGCTGTTAATATATGAAGTTATTTAATATTGTGTGCCTGCTAATGAAAAAAAAAACTGACTATTTAGTTCTACCTTCAAGAAAGTAAGTAAATAGGATAAAATTCTATTTTAGAAATTTTTAAAAGAGACCAACAACCAGAAATATTTCATTGCATTAACAGAGATGCAATCACAAACATGTGAATCAGTCACTCTAAAAGGGGCTTTGGAAGCCAGGCTTTGACATTATTGGCTAAACTTCATTGCCACCAAGAAGAGCACAAGAGATCAAAAGGTGCCAAAAAAGCACAAGGTGTAATTCATTTTTGATTCACTATTCTTAAAGTCAAAATGTTTCTATTCTAGTTAACCAAACAGATATGTATGCTACATACATATGCTACACACACACACACACACACACACACTAAATCCAAGTCTAGCCTTCACATTAATTACAAAAATTAAACCCAACTATCCCAAGTCACTTTGGGAAGAAAAATAATTGACTACATTGGTGAAAAAACTCACCATTTTAATAGCCAACTGAATCTGGTCAATTTGTTAAGAACCAGTGATCAATTATAGGCATATCTTGGAAATATTGGAGGTTCTATTCCAGACCACCCCAATAAAGCAAATATAGCAATAAAGCCAGTCACATGGATTTTTTCTTTGCTTTCATAGCACATATAACTCTGTGTGTGTTGTGTGTGTGTGTGCATGCGTGTACACTCAATAGCACAGTCATTTCAAACTCTTTGCAATTCCATGGACTGCAACCTGCCAGACTCTTCTGTCCATGGGATTTCTCAGGCAAGAATACTGGAGTGGGTTGCCATGCCCTCCTCAAGGGGATCTTCCCCACCCAGGGAATGAACCCACATCTCTTGAGTCTCCTGTGACACTGCAGGATTCTTGACTGCTGAGTCACCAGGGAAGCCTTGTTTACACTATACTGGAGTCCACTATAGCATAATGTCTAAAAAATGTACATACCTTAATTTTAAAATATTTTATTGCTAAAAAATGCTAACCATTATCTGAGCACCAGCCAGTCATCACCTTTTTGCTGGTGAAGTGTTCTGCCTCCATGTTGATGGTTGTTGACTGAGCAGGGTGGAGGTTGCTAAAGTTTGGAGTGGTTGTGGCCATTTTTAAAAATAAGACAAATTTGCTGCATTGATGACTCTTCAGGAACAATATCTCTGTAACATGCATTGCTGTTTGGCAGCATTTTACACACAGAACTTCTTTCAAAATTGAACTAAATCTCTTCAAACCCTGCTGTTGCCTTATCAGTCACATTATCTAATTGTCTAAATCTTTTGTTGTCATTTCAATGAACCAGCAGTAGTTTCCATCTCAAGAAACCATTTTTTTTTATAAGAAACAACTCTTCATCCATTAAGGTTTATTTTGAGATTGCAGCAATTCAGTCACATTTTCCAGTTCTACTGCTAATTCTAGTTCTCTTGCTATTTCCACCACATCTTCAGTTACTTCCTCCACCAAAGTCTTGAACCCCTCAAAGTCATCCACGAGGGGGAAATCAACTTCTTCCAAACGCCTCATACTGTTGATATTTTGACCTCTTCGCATGAATCACAAAATGTTCTTAATGAAATCTAGAATAACGAATCCTTCCCAGAAGAGTTTAAATTGATTTTTCCCAGATCCACCAAAGGAATCAGTATCTATGGCAACTATAGCCTTATGAGGAGAAGGCAATGGCACCCCACTCCAGTACTCTTGCCTGGCAAATCCCATGGACTGAGGAGCCTGATAGGCTGCAGTCCATGGGGTCGCTAGGAGTCGGACAAGACTGAGCGGCTTCACTTTCACTTTTCACTTTCATGCACTGGAGAAGGAAATGGCAAGCCACTGCAGTGTTCTTGCCTGGAGAATCCCAGGGACGGGGAGCCTGATGGGCTGCCATCTCTGGAGTCGCACAGAGTCGGACACAACTGAAGCGACTTAGCAGCAGCAGCATAGCCTTATGAAACGTAGTTCCATTTTTTATTAGTGACATATAATTGATGTTCAATATTATGCTACTTTCAAATGTATTATGTACTGATTTGACATTTGCATACATTATGAAATGATTATCACAATAAGTCTAGTAAACATGTTACCATGCAGAATTATTGCAATATATACCTTCTTTATGTTGTATGCTGCTGCTGCTAAGTCGCTTCAATTGTGTCCGACTCTGTGCGACCTCATAGACGGCAGCCCACCAGGCTCCCCCATCCCTGGGATTCTCCAGGCAAGAACACTGGAGTGAGTTGCCATGTCCTTCTCCAATGCATGAAAGTGAAAAGTGAAAGTAAAGTCGCTCAGTCATGTCCGACTCTTAGCGACCCCATGGACTGCAGCCTACCAGGCTCCTCCGATATTATACCCCAATTACTTATTTATTTCATAACTGAAGATTTGTACCATTCACTTATCTTATTTCCCCACCCCCTTCCTCTGGCAACTACCTGTTTGATTTTGTATCTATGAGTCTGTTTTCATTTTGGTTTTCATTTTGGTTTGTAGATTCCACATATAAGTGAGATCATATATGACATTTGTCTGATATTTCATTTAACATAATAGCTTCTAGATCCATCCATATTATCTAAAAAGGTAAGATTTCACTTTTGGCTTAATAATATTCCACTTATTGGTTGTCCAATAATATATATATCACGTCTTTATCCATTATATACATATGTATATTGCATCTTTATCCATTCATATCATGAGGATGGTATATCTTTCTGTTTGTTTGTGTAGCTTGTATTAACTCTCTTTAAATGTTTGGTAGAATTCTCTGTAAAGGCATTTGGTCCTTCTGTTGATGGGAGTTTTGGGTTTTATTACAAATTCAACTTCACTTCTAGTGATTGGTCTGTTCAAATTGTCTGTTTCTTCTGACTAAGTCTTGGTCAGTCAGTCAGTTCAGTTCAGTTGCTCAGTCGTGTCTGACTCTTTGTGACCCCGTGAATCACAGCATGCCAGGCCTCCCTGTCCATCACCAACTCCCAGAGTTCACCCAAACTCATGTGCATCAGGTCAGTGATGCCATCCAACAATCACATCCTCTGTCATCCCCTTCTCCTCCTGTCCCCAATCCCTCCCAGCATCAGGGTCTTTTCCAATGAGTCAACTCTTTGCATGAGGTGGCCAAAGTATTGGAGTTTCAGCCTCAGCATCATTCCTTTCAATGAACACCCAGGACCGATCTCCTTCAGGATGGACTGGTTGGATCTCCTTGCAGTCCAAGGGACTCACAAGAGTCTTCTCCAGCACCATAGTTCAAAAGCATGAATTCTTCGGCACTCAGCTTTCTTCATAGTCCAACTCTCACATCCATACATGACCACTGGAAAAACCATGGGCTTGACTAGACAGTCTTGGTAGGCTATATGTTTCTAAAAATTTGTCCATTTCTTCTAGGTTGTCCAATTTGTAGGCATATAATGGCTTGCAGTAATCTCTTATGACCCTTCACATCTCTGTGGTGTTGACTGTAATTTTTTTGTTTCTGACTTATTTCTTTGGTCCCTCCTTTTTTTCTTGATGAACCTGCCTAAAAGTTTATCGTTTTGTTTAGCTTTCCAAGAAACTCGTTGTATTGTCTTGATCTTTTCTATTATTTTTTCAGTCTCCCCTTCATTTATTTCTAGTCAGGGCTGTTATTTCCTTCCTCCTACTAATTTTAGGCTATTTTTTTTTTCTAGTTCCTTTAGGTGTAAAGGTCTCTTGCATTGCAGGTGAATTCTTCACCATCTGAACCGCCAGGGAACAAATCTGAAGTGAGTCTCATAGGACAGCATATTTATGGATTTTTTTTTTTCTATACCATCATTCTATGTCTTCTGATTTGGGCGTTTAGTCTACTTACATTAAAATAATTAATGATTATTAATTGCTAACATGTTGTTAATTGTTTCCTGATTGTGTACTTCTTTTGTTTTCTTTTTTCCTCTTCTTTTGTTCTCTTCCCTTGTGATTTGATGATTTTATTTAGTGTCACATTTGTACAATTTTCTCTTTCTATTTTATAGATCTATTACAGATTTTTTGATCTGAGGTTAGCATAAGTTTCATATATAGCAGTCTATGTGTATAGCAGTCTATTTTATGTTGAAAATCACTTAAGTTTGAGCACATTCTAAAAACACTACATTTTTCTCCCCCCAACGTTTTGTTTTTGATGTCATATTGTATATCTTTTTATTTGTGTATTACTTAATTATTTTAAGCATATATTAGTTTACTACTTTTGACCTTTAACTTTCATACTAGCTTTAAAGTGGCTGACCTTTTACCTTTACTATGTGTTTACTTTTACCAGTGAGATTTTTTTCTTTCAAAATTTTGTTTCTAGTTATATCTTTTTCTTTTCCATTAAAAGAGATTCCTTTAATATTTCTTGCATGAACAGTTTAGTAGTGATGAACTCCTTTAGTTTTTGCTTGTCTGAGAAACATTTTACTTTTCCTTCAGTTTGAAATGATAACCTTGCTGTGTATTCTTGGCTGTAAGTTTTTTTTCCTTTTAACAGTTTGAGTGTATTGAGTCGATCTTTTCTGTCCTGTACACTTTTTGCTGAGAAATTAGCTAATAGTTTTATAAAGGTTCCCTTGTACACAGTTATCTCTTTTCCTCTTATCTTTTAAGATTCTCTCTTTAAAAATAAAACTTTTGACATTTTAATTATGTGTATTGATGTGAATATTTTGGAGTTCATGTTGTCTGCAACTGTCCACTTTCTGGACTTCTACGTCTGTTTTCTTCACCAAGTTAGGAAAGTTTTCAGCCACTGTTTCTTCAAATAGATTTTCCATCCTTTTCTCTCTCTCTTCTCCTTCTGAGACTCCTATAATGAAAATGTTAGCATGCGTAATTTACCAGAGGTCTTTTAAAGTACCCTTCTTTTTTTTTTCTTATTGCTCTTCCATTTAGGTGATTTCTACTACCCTGTCTCCCAACATGCTGATCTGTTCTTCTGCATCTTCTAATCTCCTGTAGATGACCTCCAGTGTGTTTCTCATTTCAATTATTGTATTCTTCAGTTCTGATTGATTTTTCCCCCCATCTCTTTGTTGAAGTTCTCACTGAGCATATTTTTTCTTCTCCTGAGTACAATGATCTTTATGACCATTACTTGGAACTCTTTGTCTGGTAAATTGCCTATCTCTGTTTTGTTTAGTTCTTTCTGGGGTTTTGTCTTGGTTTTTTGTTTAGAAGGTGTTCTTTGTCTTCTCATTTTGCCTGACACATTGTGTTTGTTTCATGTATTAGATATATCAGCTTCATCTCCCAGTGTTAAAAGAGTGGCCTTATGTAGAAGATGTTCTGTGGGGCCCAGGAGTGTAAACTCTTGGTCATGAGAGCTAGGTGCTCCAGGGGTATCCCCTGTGTGGGCTCTCATGCACCCTCCTGTTGTGTTTGGGTTCTGATTGCCATGGGCTTGCAGGTGTGAGGGCTTGGCCCCCAGGAGCAGAAGTAGCTTTGGGGAGGTACCAGTACAAGCGGGGGCTTCCCACCAGGTACAGTAGTATGAAATGGGTGGAGCTTAATTTAATTAATAAATGGCATACTTAAGTTACAAATAGAAATATAAAGTACTCTTTATGAATATTACAATTTTAAAAGATACATGTAGAAAATATAACTTTATGGAGATGACCCAGTTAAATATATTCTCCTATAAGGTAGGCTCAGCCGTGTCCAACACGACTGAGCGACTTCACTTTCACTTTTCACTTTCATGCACTGGAGAAGGCAATGGCAACCCACTCCAGTGTTCTTGCCTGGAGAATCCCAGGGACGGGGGAGCCTGGTGGGCTGCCGTCTATGGGGTCGCACAGAGTCGGACACGACTGAGGCAACTTAGCAGCAGCAGCAGCAGCAAAACCCAGCTAGATAATCTAAGAATGGCATATTCTAAAATGTTCATGTATATTTAATACAAAAATAAGCTTGACCAATGGAAGAAAACTGAAACCCAGAATATAACTATTCATAACCTAGAAGAAGGTCACTTCAGGCAGACAGATTTTATATAAAAGCAGATATTTTAAGACATATCATGAGACTTTGAAATACATTATAAGAGAAAATTAAATTCTTTTCCTGCGTTAAGGGTGTTCTCAGTCAGGTACAAGACAGCTTTCCGTATTTTCAAAGAATTACTAAGATGCATGTGCATTTGGGTCCTCATGTAGAGCTTTCATGTTGAATGGTTTTCCTCTTTTATAGTCCACTTAGCAAAACTTGAACTGGGGGTAGTTCCACCTTCTGACTTGTTTTTCTCTCCCATAGCTCTTGCTGGAATGAATCACTGAAGCAGTGGAAAGCTTCTGTCTTGGTATTTGGGCTCCTTCATATGATTATGACCAATTCCATTGCTTTTGGACTGATATTCTTGCTTCTCTTTTTTTAAAGGAATGAATATGTTCAATGCATTCTTTTGGTAGAGACTTTCCCTCCCCAGAACACTTCATTTCCAACAACTTTTCTGGGAGCTTGAGAATTCATAAGAAGTAGGCTTTCTTAGTAGCCTAATCACAGCCTGGAAAGAAATATACTAATGTTTTCACCATTCTTCATCAGTTTCACACATCAGTATACAGACTGATTTTTAGGATGAAAATCACCCCCTAAATGGAGTTGGAAATGAGGTTAGGAAAACAAGTAGGTTTCTCTTCACTCCTTAATGTCTTCACTGGTATGATCCAGCCCAATAAAAAAGAAGATGTAGAGTGAATACACCTGGTTTGAAACAATTCTAGTATTCACACTTTAGAATTGTTGTTAATAATTAATAGCATTATATCTTGCCTTTACCAAGTACATTGTATTATTTCAACTTAATATCTTGATAGATTCTCTCTACAACCTACTGAAAAGACTAAGTGAAATGTTTCTATTTATGTTTATAAATTAGAAGTTGAAACAACAATTTGAGTTCATTCAAATTCTTATTAGAATAGAACTAGAATCTGAGCCATGTTCCTTGAACTATTTATTCTACACTGCAAAGATTCATTGCTATTTGGACAAATATTCAACTTATATTAACTTATCATCTTCAGAGAAAACCAAAGAATATGCAGTAGCTGTAAACAAAGAGTATTTTGAAAATATGCATGTTCATATACTTATTCTTCTGTGAGACCTTTAAAGTCTTGGAGATTCATTTTTCTCTTATGACATAAAACTCACCAAAAAGCCATACAGATGGTAAACATACATTTTTTGAAGATTGCACAAGGCTTCATGAAAATATTATCATACATAATAATTCAGTTCAGTTCAGTCGCTCAGTTTTGTCCAACTCTTTGCGACCATATGGACTGCAGCACCCCAGGCCTCCCTGTCCATCACCAACTCCCAGAGTCCACACAAACCTATGTCCATCGAGTTGGTGATGCCATCCAACAATCTCATCCTCTGTCGTCCCCTTCTCCTCCTGCCCTCAACCTTTCCCAGCATCAGGGTCTTTTCAAATGAGACAGCTCTTCACATCAGGTGGCCAAAGTATTGCAGTTTCAGCTTCAACATCAGTCCTTCCAATGAACACCCAGGACAGATCTCCTTCAGAATGGACTAGTTGGATCTCGTAGCAGTCCAAGGGACTCTCAAGAGTCTTCTCCAACACCACAATTAAAAGCATCAATTCTTCGGCACTCAGCTTTCTTCACAGTCCAACTCTCACATCATACATGACCACTAGAAAAACCATAGCCTTGACTAGACGGATCTTTGCTGGCAAAGTAATGTCTCTGCTTTTTAATATGTTGTCTAGGTTGGTCATAACTTTCCTTCCAAACAGTAAGTGTCTTCTAATTTCATGGCTGCAATCACCATCTGCAGTGATTTTGGAGCCCAGAAAAATAAACTCAGCCATTGTTTCCACTGTTTCCTCATCTATTTGCCATGAAGTGACGGGACCAGATGCCATGATCTTTGTTTACAGTATGTTGAGCTTTAAGCAAACTTTTTCACTCTCCTCTTTCACTTTCAAGAGGCTTTTTAGTTCCTCTTCACTTTCTGCCATAAGGGTGGTGTCATCTGCATATCTGAGGTTATTGATATTTCTCCTGGCAATCTTGATTCCAGCTTGTGCTTCTTCCAGCCCAGCATTTCTCATGATGTGCTCTGCATATAAGTTAAATAAGCAGGGTGACAAAGTACAGCCTTGATGTACTCCTTTTCCTATTTGGAACCAGTCTGTTGTTCCATGTCCAGTTCTAACTGTTGCTTCCTGACCTGCATACAGGTTTCTCAAGAGGCAGATCAGGTGGTCTGGTGTTCCCATCTCTCTCAGAATTTTCCACAGTTCATTGTGATCCACACAGTCAAAGGCTTTGGCATAGTCAAGAAAGCAGAAATAGATGTTTTTCTGGAAATCTCTTGCTTTCTTCATGATCCAGCGGATGTTGGCAATTTGATCTCTGGTTCCTCTGCCTTTTCTAAAACCAGCTTGAACATCTGGAAGTTCATGATTCACATATTGCTGAAGCCTGGCTTGGAGAATTTTGAGCATCACTTTACTAGCATGTGAGATGATTGCAGTTGTGTGGTAGTTTGAGCATTCTTTTGCATTGCCTTTCTTTGGGATTGGGATGAAAACTGACCTTTTCCAGTCCTGTGGCCACTGCTGAGTTTTCCAAATTTGCTGGCATATTGAGTGCAGCACTTTCACAGCATCATCTTTCAGGATTTGAAATAGCTCAACTGGAATTCCATCACCTCCACTAGCTTTGTTCATAATTGTGCTTCCTAAGGCCCACTTGACTTCACATTCCAGGATGTCTGGCTCTAGGTGATTGATCACACCATCGTGATTATCTGGGTTGTGAAGATCTTTTTTGTATAGTTCTTCTGTGTATTCTTGCCATCTCTTCTTAATATTTTCTGCTTCTGTTAGGTCCCTACCATTTCTGGCCTTTGTTGAGCCCATCTTTGCATGAAATGTTCCCTTGGTATCTCTATTTTTCTTGAAGAGAACTCTAATCTTTCCCATTCTATTGTTTTCCTCTATTTCTTTGCATTGATCGCTGAGGAAGGCTTTCTTATCTCTCCTTGCTATTCTTTGGAACTCTGCATTCAAATGGGTATATCTTTCCTTTTCTCCTCTCCTTTTCACTTCCCTTCTTTTCACAGCTATTTGTAATGCCTCCCCAGACAGCCATTTTGCTTGTTTGCATTTCTTTTTCTTGGGGATGGTCTTGATTCCTGTCCCCTGTACAATGTCATGAACCTCCGTCCATAGTTCATCAGGCACTCTGTCTATCAGATCTAGTCCTTTAAAATATATAACACTTATTCAAGAGAAGAAATTCAGAGAAATGTATTACATTAAATCTAATGGTAAAGCTAATAGTAGAATTTGAATTAGAGGGAAATAAGGAAGAAAGAGGAAGGAGAGAAGGAGGATATCTAATCTACTGGACTTTCTCCAAATCCTACACGTAGAGAAAGTTGAATTCTGAATTCAACTCAGTCTGGAATGGGTGAATGGAAGATTATACTGGTTAAAAGCATACACTGTGAATAGCAAAAAATGAAAAATTATTGCTGTTTAAGTAATTCATTTTCATCTCACAGGAAAAAAAAATCCAAAAGGACATGGTCCAGGGCTAGTGTATTTGTTAAACAATGTTGTCAAGGAACTAGGCTCCTTCTGTATGTCAGCTCTGCCATCTTTTGCATGTGGCTGGATTCTTCAGGGTCACAAAGTGATTTCTGGACCTACAATATCATTTGCACATTCCAAGGAGGAAGAGGATGGGAAGAGAAGGCAAACCGCTTCTCTTAGCGGGACTTTCCTCTTTGGTTCGTTGGTCCCCACTCTATCACATGGTCACTTATAGCTGCAGGGGAAAGAGGGTCTGTAAGTATTCTTCTCTGAGGTCTCTATATACAGAAATGTAGGGGGAGAGCGAGTGTGTTGAGCACCCAAAGTGTCTGCTACAGAAAACTAGACTTGAGGGTTTTCAAGGTCTTTCTAGAAGAAAAGAGCCTTAAATCCTGAAAAATAAATCCAGAATGCAGTGAGAGAAGGGAAGTCAAAACAGAGAAAAGAACAAATTGAAAATTCTGCAGGGTGAGTGTTATTTTTCTTTCTGACATGGTAAAGCATTATAAGTGAAAATGTACCCAAGTGATATTCAAAGGCAGGAAGTTTCTAACAAACTCATCTGAGTGCATATTGTGTCCTTGATAAATAAATGGATGAATTGTAGCCTTGCTTCTATTTCTGCAAATGTCGATTGCTTATTGAATCTAAGACTTTTGTTATGGTATTCATGTTTGAAAGTAAATTCTTGGACTCCAGCTCACTACAGTGAAAGGTAAAAGCTTGACATTGTCACATTACTGATCGCTAGAATATAAGGCATTAGTTTTAGCATTTGAAGTCTAGGGAGAAATACATTACTTGCTTGTTTTACTCCCTGATGAAACATTTCTAGAAAATATTTTGCCACAAAATCTCCATTGCTTTCATCATGCTTCTTACTTTTAATCTCCTTTAAAATAAACAAAACAGTAATTTAATAATGTATCGAATAAAAAAGCAAGATTGAGATTCACTCATTTCACAGAAAAAAATTACAGATTTTGATTCAAGTAATAATCAGAACAAGATGGAAAATTTTCTTAAGATGGAAAAAATAAGATAAAGCAATTCTGAGTACATAGTAAGATTTAGTTCTCAACACGAAGAAAATACCAACCAACTACATAATGTTCTCTATGCCAAGAAACTATTGTCCCAGAAGACAGATTTTGAATGCTGAACAGGAAAATATAATGATTAAATTCCATGCAGTGTGCATCTCTTGGGTCTCCACTTTGTGGCTACAAATTTTCATAGGCCCAGAGGAAAAAAGACATGAAACTCCATGGCCTCTGTCTTTACATGATTTATAATCTCATGAGGAAGGCAGATATAAACAACAAACATACAAACTGCAGAATACTATAATGGCTTTTCATGGAGGCACTGAAAGAATAAACATATTGTCTTTTACCTAGGGGACATGAGAGAGGATCACAGAAAATTTGATGGCTCCAACCATCTGGCATTCTTGATATTTTCTAAGAGGGTAGGTTTTAAGTTTCTTCAGCACAAAAAGAAAGAGAGAGTGAGATAGACAGAGAAATGGAGGGAGGGAGGGAGGAAGGGAAAGTGGGAGGAAAGGAGGAAGGAAATGGTCACTATGTGAGGCTACGGTAACAGCTTGGTCATAGTGGTCATTTCACAGTGAATACATATATGAAAACATCAAGCTGTACTCCTTAAATATACACAGCTCCTGTATCTCAATGATACCTCAATTAAGGTATAAACAATACTATGTTCTTAAGACCAACCTGTGTGTTAGGATAGAGTTCCCTGCCCACATCAATCTTACAGTTTTGTAAGGTAAAGACAATTTATAGAAGAATGGGATCAAATAGAAAATGTAGAATAACTCTATGTAAAACAGGGAAACCTTTTGGTATACACAGTTGAGATCCAGTCTGGAGATTTACCACTGAACCAAAGGCTGAATGATGTTGATAATAACAGATACTTATTGAAGGTTTACTACTGTTACAAGTAATGAAAGTATCCATAACCAACAGTTACTGTGTAGAAAATCTGGTTTAGCACAAGGAAACTCTTTCCTCAAGGATATTTTTAGAGGCACTATAAAACAATTATATCACCTCACTTTTCTCTTCCACAGAGATTCTCAGGGAAAATTCCCTCTCTAAAGGGAAGCTATGATTTTTGTCACCTTCCCACTGGGAATTCTCAGCATCCTTATTTGTATTTCACAAGATGTTTTAAAGTGTTGTGAAATTACTATTATCATTCAGCTTCTGTTTTCATCTGTACTTATTTCTCTGTTAAGTCCTATTCATGGTTTCTGTAAAACCCGATCACAAAATGTTACCTTGGGGTGTTGATGGGCCATTAAAAATCACCTAGAATTGCTTCTGAAGTGAAAGTAAAGTAGAGCAAAAAAAAAAAAAAAACCCACTGAAAAAAAGTCAGAATGAACACACTGATTATGGAAGGATAAGCATTCTTTTAACTGTCTCCCAAGATGTTCTTAAATAATGGACTAATGACCTAATTAATCACCTTGATGGTGAGGCTCTATCAAAACCCACTTTATTTTGGTCACGCCAGTCTTGTAGAGTAAATATGAACAGAGTCAGCACTAGCCCCCTGAGGTACCTGGATCTCAGCAGCAAGGTTTATTATCAGTGTAAGTTCCTCACCCGCTCCTCCACTCAACCACACACTGTTTGCACACCTTAGTACAGCACTTATCATTTTGCATTGTGATTGATTATCTTCTGTTCTGTTTTACCAGCTTTTCCTTATATTTATCCAAGTAATTAACTACATTTTATTCATTTTGAATCACTACTGTCCCTAGCAGAGAAGCAAATGGTCTTATGCTAAATGACTCAACTGATCAAGTCTATCCGAAGATCAGTGCAATTGCTTAACAAAAGGCAGCTTTTTCATTTAAAGCCAGCTTTCTAAACTGTGAAGGCAAAAGTCAAAATTAAGGGAAGAAATGCTAAGCAGAAAACAGGCTGAGAGAGTAGGCCCTTGAATATATTAAAGGGAACCTGAAACCCACTGGTGGGGGTCACAAGCTCCCTCCTGAAATTACCTCCATGTCAGTACAGTCCATGTTACATCAAATATGTTCATTTGTGAGGCAGTATATTAAAATTTTCTTATGCTTTATTCATCTTTGTACCCCCAGTGCCAAGCACAGTGCCTGGTATAAGGTAAATGTCAAAAATATTTAAAACTATTAAAATGTTGAGTCCTGAGTCTTCACTTGCTGGGAAAAAAATAAAGCTCGTAACACTAAAATGGATATTGACATATTTTGACTCATCTTTAAAGAATTAACTTTCCTTCTCCACTCCTCTTGAGCATAATAAACTCATTCAACATTCTATTCAATTCTCACCTGACCCCAAAAGGTTTTCCCTTGACTACTTGATCTGAAGTAACTCCCCCTTGGTACCTCTCTACACTTTCCCTGTATTTCTACCTTTTTGTTGAATTGAGCATTAAATGAATCTATCATGGTCATGGATTTGTCTAAGCCATTTGTTTATGGTCCTCCTTTTTCACTCCAGAACATGTTTCCTTATCATCTTCCTGGTTTGCCCTGTATCTGGTATCTAGAAGAATGCTCAGACTTGCTCTACATTGGAAACACACAGGGAGCTTTTAAACAGATAGATGCCCAGGTCCAATCCAGGACAATTAAACCAGACTCTCTGGAGCAAGAAAATCATGCATCGCTATTTCACCTTGTTTTAAGATTAACAAGTAAATGCAATTGGCAGTCAAGTCAAAGAACCACTGACCTAGAACATAATGGATGATTACTAAGCACAAATGAATGAACTGACCAGAACTCGGTACTCATTGTTCAGTATCAGATATTTATATAGGATAGACCCCTTTGCTCTGTTTTAAAGTCACAGCTGGAACTCTAAATAGCTCTCGTGGATATAATGGCTTTTAATTTAAGCATCCTCTCTTTACGGCAACTGGAAAAGCTACTTGTAATGAGTCAGTAGCAGCTTCTCTGTTTATTAAAAGCAGTGCATTATGGAACAAGAATAAGTAAATGGAACCCTCAAAAATTCTAAGGATAAACAATCCTGTACATGACAAATGGATAGAGGTGATGAGAGAATTTATTAGCACAAACCAAGCCATACACAGATTTTGAAAAATGGGAGATGTCAGCCATCTAGACAAAGCAAGTACACAAAATCCAAAATCACTACAATGTGAATTCATTTAAAAATATTCTTGAAAATATTTGTCTTATTCTGCCTTCTCCCAATCATTAAACACTTCATTCTGTCTGCAGAGGAGGAAACAGTCATGATTATATATTGCAAGTTTGTGAGCTTCTTGGACTAGATGGCTTTATTTCTGCATTTTGTATGTTATTCCATCACCCATTCTTACTCTGCTTCGGTCAATAGTAGAGAAAACATTTAAAATCCTATCAACTGCAACACTCTAAAAGACAGTGATGTTTATCATTTTAGCCTTTCTTTAGCCTTTCCTGTCAACCGTGGAATAGCCAAAACAATAAGCTGGTTGAAAAATTTTACCTAGCATACCAGAGGGAAAACATTTTCTTCACAAAATTCTTGCTCCCTCCATCCTGGCTACAAGTGCCATATGGAATTTGACAAGGATCAAATTATCTGATTCTAATTTAAAATGCTGCAAGTGACAACTAGGGACACTAGTTATTAATATTTTATAGAACCAATAATTCTTCAGGTGGATACAGGCATAGAATTGCCTTTGGGTAAATATCATTGGTTACACTGCTTCTCAAGTGAGGATGATTTATTTGACTCTAGATAATAAGAAAATAAAGAAGACAGGAAATCTATATTTTAAAAGAGATACCAACCATTTGCACTGTATGCATCTTATTTAGGACCCAATTAAAATAAAGGGAAAATAATTTTAATTTCTATAAGACAGTTGAGCAAATGTGAACACTGAAAACAGATTTGATGATATCAAAGAAATATCAAATGTTTATAATGGTATTATAAATGTATTAGATTTAAAAATCCTTTCCTTATAGAGAAAAATACTGAAATATTTACAAGACTTATCAGTATTGCTTTCAAACAATTTAGAAGTGGGAATGGATGGGAGTATTGATGAAACAGAATGGCCAAATATTATTATAATAAGTGCTGAAACTATATAATTAGCATATATGGTTTATTTTACTCCTCTTTCTTCGTATAGATATATATGTGTATATGTGTGTATACATATACAAATACACATATATATGTATACCTTTTTATTATGGGAATTTTCAAATTCCCATAATAAAATATATATGTGTGTATGTATACTAAATATGTACATATATATTTGAAAAGTCCCATAATAAAAAGTTATTTTAATGGAATTTTTATGGAAATTATGGAAATTTTCAAATATATATACATATATATTTGAAAGTATATGTATATATTTGAATACATATGTTGTTGTTCAGTTGCTAAGTTGTGTCCGACTCTTTGTGACCCCATGGACTGCAGCACAGTAGGATCCTCTGTCCTCCCAGAGTTTGCTCAAATTTATGCCCATTGAGTTGGTGATACTAACTAACCATCTCATCCTCTGCTGTACCCGTCTCCTTTTGCCTTCAATCTTTCCCAGCATCAGGGTCTTTTCCAAGATTCAGTGCTTCAGAGCAGGGGCCAAAACAATGGAGTTTCAGCTTCAGCAACAGTCCTTACACTGAATATTCAGGGTTGATTTCCTTTAGGATTGACTAGTTTGATCTCCATGCAGTCCAAGGGACTCTCAAGAGGATTCTCTAGCACCACAATTCTAAAGCATCAATTCTGTGGCACTCATTAATGTTTATGGACCAGCACTCACATCCGTACATGACTACTGGAAAAACCCTAGATTTGACTATATGGACCATTGTCTGCAAAGTTATATATATATATGATATAAAATATCATATATATGATATAATATATATTCATATATATGAAAATATATGTGTATATGTACACATACATATATTTGAAAACTCCCATAACAAAAAGGTAAACAACTAAAAACAATTTAGACAATAGTAAGGGCAATGATTACAACAATCTGATACTTCTTGGTGTGATAATGCCAAAAAATAATAAATAGAAAAGTGTGTGAACAAACTTTGTATACTTAGGCCCCCTTTTCATAGCATTGAATGAAGAACAGATTTCAGTTCTAGAACTCAATCCAAACACATTTAATTATGATAGTAAAAAAAGTCTTACTATATTAGTAAGTCCTCCACATGGATTAGAGAGTAAGGCAAGTAGTCTAAGAAACTCTATTTAAATCTTATGCTGTCCTGTTTAAATACACTGTTCTTTACCATTTATTCCTTCAATAAATGTTCTCCATCATAGGCTATGTCCTTGGGACTGTTCCAAGTACTGGGGAAACAGTGATGAACTATATGGTCTCTGTCCTGAAAGAGTTTACTGGTTATGGGATAAAAGCTATTGAATAAATAATCAAATATACAATCAGATTTGTGATAAGCACTGTAAAATAAAAATTACAAGATAATTATTTTAGAGATATTTGTTTTATGTAAACATATAACAAGGCCACCTGGTCTTCTCTGGGGGGTGGTGATGAGTAGCAAGAATTTATAGGGAAAGACTTTCCCAAGTCTTGCTTCTAAAAGAAATGGGAAGCCTTTGCAGGGTTTTAAGTAGATATGATAATGATCAGTTTTTCATTTTTATAAAAAACTAAAGTATGTCAGTAGAACATAGACGATAAGTACAGAAGCCCCATTTTGCCACTTACTAGCTGTCATCTTCCGTGTTCACATCTTTGAAGTCCTGAAACTGTAATTCTGTCTCTGAGGGTTGTATTGATATTAAAAATTAAACGAGATAATCCATAGCAAATTCTCAGAACTATTGCCAAGTTTTAATACAACAGAAAGAAGATGGGAACTTGGACCAATCAGTCAAACTCCAAGGGTTTGATTTGATGGTGAAAGAAAAACACATTTTCTTTCTACTAAGTATGCCTTTTTTAAAATCAATAGTTGGCTTTTAGAGGTCTTTAAAATTATAGCCAATTTTTCAAAATAAAAATAGTCAATTTCCAAACTGGTGATTAATGTAGAATACTCTCATGTTAAAAGATTAATAACATTTCTGTAAAACCTATTTTATGTTCATATGCTATGCTCATTTCTCATTTACAAGAATATCAATTCATCTAAAGTGCATTAATAACATCAAAGTATTCAACCACAGCAACATTTTCCTAGCTTTATCATTAGGTTCTGTCATATCCATAGTCATGAAAATTATAGCTTGGCCAAGTTAGGAATTAGCTGTGTTTTGACTCCTACTTAAATATCTCATTGTGTAACATTTGAATAATTACAGATTTTTTCTAAATCTCCAGATTTTTTTATTCTATCCTCATTACCATTGTAGAAAATAAAGACCCACAAGTTTACTATTCTTTGTTCATCAGTTTTAGCTACTGTGAACTTCATGACATGATAAAGAATTATTGTACTTTGTTTTTTTAAAAAAAAAAAGTTTGACAAAGGATAAAATTGCCCTTCTCATAGATATGTTTAGAATTTTTTGTTTCCTGAATTTTGCTTTTCTCTTGCAACAGGTTTCAGTGTTGTTCTGTTCACACACATTTAAACTCCAGAGCAAAGATGAACTGTCTGGTCCCTACACCAGCCACTTTCACTGATATGCATCACCTCAACAGCACAGGCTTAGAGAGGAAAGAACACTGCCCAGAAGTGAAGGAAGTTGACTTCTGGGGCTGGACTCTGCAACTGACAGTTGTGTGACTTTGGTAAACCTTTCAAGATGGCACTCTGACCCTATTATTGAAGGAGCCTGACTAGATTAGGGGTAACAAATTTGACACCTATGGACAGGTTCCATTGCAAGCCAAATCCATTGTGTTTTGTCAGCCTTCAAAATGCCAGATAGGCAGAACATTCACTTTCTAGTATATCATAGCCCTACTCCTTCATCAGAAAACAGCAAAATTCTGTAAAGCAATTATCCTTCAATAAAAATAATAAATTCAAAAAAAGAAAAGAATGTCTTTTCTAAATTCATAGACATCATTTTTGAATAGTCTTGTATTTACTGAAAAATTGACCAGATACCAGGAATAGATTGGATCTATTCCTGTAGGTCTAATCTTCACGTTCTGTGGCCTGTACTTAGTCATGTTGGCTCTGCACCTTATATATATATATAGCCTATAGCCTGAAATATACAGAATAGCCCATTCTCAAGGCTATGACCTTTAAAAGTATAACACTTTTCCATTTATATAGAGATAAAAGGCTGCAGAATGGAGAATAACATTTGTCTTGCCGGAGGTTTATGGCACATTGTGACCAAACATAGATCCAAGAACCTAAGTGCAAGAACAAACGATTCCTGCACCCAGAAATTTGCAACAGTCAGCCACACCCCCTCCCCTTTTAGTATAAAAAAGCCTTAATTCTAATTCAGGCAAGACGGTTCTTTGGGACACTACTTCACCATCTTCTTGGTCTTCTGATTTTCCAAATAACGTCACTACCCCCTGCCCCAACAACTCACCCTCAGTGTATTGGCTTGTTGGGCTGTGAGCAGTACAAGTTTAGACTCGGTAAGACTTCTGTTCTGGGATCCCGTCCATGATACTACATTTCATTTAGTCATCATGTCTCCTGGGGCTCCTCTGGGCTGTAACATTTTTGCATACTTTTCCTTGTGTTTGATGACTATGACAGGCTTGAGGAATTCTGGCAGGGTATTTTGTAGGATGCTAATCTATAGAAATTTGTTTGATGTTTCTCTCATAAATAGACTAGGGTTGTAAGTTTGGGGGAGGAAGATAGTAAAGCACCATTCTCACGACATCATATCAAAAGTACCTATCAACAGTACCTACTATCAACATGATTTACGACTGCTGATATTGATCTGATCACCTGGCTGAAGTAGTGTTTGTTAGGCTATTCCACTGTAAAGGTACTTTTTCTTTCTTTCCACACTATATACTTTAGAAGGAAGTAACAATATGAAGAAAGCTGAGCGCCGAAGAATGGATGCTTTTGAACTGTGGTGTTGGAGAAGACTCTTGAGAGTCCCTTGGACTGCAAGGAGATCTAACCAGTCCATTCTAAAGGAGATCAGCCCTGGGTGTGGAAGGAATGATGCTAAAGCTGAAACTCCAGTACTTTGGCTACCTCATACGAAGAGTTGACTCATTGGAAAAGACTCTGATGCTGGGAGGGATTGGGGGCAGGAGGAGAAGGGGACGACAGAGGATGAGATGGCTGGATGGCATCACTGATTCGATGGACGTGAGTCTGAGTCAACTCCGGGAGTTGGTGATGGACAGGGAGGCCTGGCATGCTGCGATTCATGGGGTCGCAAAGAGTTGGGCACGACTGAGTGACTGAACTGAACTGAACTGAACTATGTGCAACCCACATTTAAGGAGTGGGAGTTATGCTCTTGCCCCTTCATGTGAAATATCTCTACAAATTACTTGGATTTTTTTCTGTATGGGAGATTTGTGTTTTTTCTCCTTTTAAAATTTATACTTTATTCACTTATTCCAATATGAACTCATGGATATTTATTTTATATTTTGTGGATTGTCCTAGCATTTGCTTTCTGAAGCTTTTTCAGTTGCATTCTATTCTTTGACACACTCCTGTCAACATGGGTTTGAACCTTTTTTCAAGCACTTTCTTACTTTCTGATACTATAAGATGCTCAAGAGTCATGTTTTACATTTTCTTCCCCATTCCTAGAATCATCCATTTCTCCTTTTATTAGAGAAAGGTATTAAAAACCAAGATCTGTGTGGTAGGTATGCTCATTGCTGCTAGGGTGTTGTTTCTTTTGGGTCCTCTCAGCTCACAGAGCCTCCTTTTAATTTTACACCTGACCTAAGTCGGATATTTGATTACTAGTCTGGGTATTGAAGATATATGAGTTTTCTTGACCTGAGATCTAAATTACCTCTAAGTCTCCTTCCAATTGTTATAGCACTGTTAGTATTCCCTCAGTTAAGAAAAAATTGCCAATTTGGGGCCGGAATTGAAATGTAAGGTATGAAAACGGAAAAACTTCAGAACAAAGTTTTTATGGGCTCTGCTGTACCAGACACACACTCACATGGGCTCATTGTTCGCAATGACTCTAACATATGCTGATTCTTTTACTTACACTTCACCCTTGTCCAAATCTACCTCATTTCCACTGAACTTTCCAATGCCAGGTTTCTCAAACTTAACGCTATTGACAATCTGAGCTGGATCATTGTTTGGACTTCCCTGGTGGCTCAGACACCAGTGTCTGCAATGTCCGCAATGTGGGAGACCTGGGTTCGATCCCTGGGTTAGGAAGATCCCCTGGAGAAGGGAAATGCTACCCACTCCAGTATTCTTGCCTGAAGAATCCCATGGACAGAGGAGCCTGGTGGGCTACAGTCCATGGGATCGCAAAGAGTTGAACAAGACTGAAGCGACTTAGCACAACGCGTGACACAGTGTTTGTTGTGAGGGGCTGTCCCGTGCACTGTAGGATGTGTACCCATGGTGTCTACCTACTAAATACCAATAGTACCTCCTCCCATTTTGGTGTGACAACCAAAATAATTTCCTGACATTGCCAAATCTTCCTGAGGAGGCCAAATTACCCTGAGTTGGGAACCACTGTCCTAGTATGGAAACTTCCATTTTCAGAACCTGCTGCTAAAGCCTTCTGACATCACAGTTCATCTACCTGCCTGGACAGACATGTTCCTTTGGGAATGGAGCCTGTACTACAATGAGTGCTATACTAAACTTGCCCCAGTTGTCTGCCTTGCCCCTGAGATCTCAGCGCTCTCGTTTTCTTACACTATCTCACCCAACTATTTTAAGAGCCCTGGCTATGAACAACTCATTGTCTCTATCCATTTGGTATTTGCTATTATCTCTTCATGTGAATGTGTCTATCTCTACTTTTAACCTGCAAATACTTCAAAGTCAATGACTGTAATTTGAGCTCCTCTTTATCTCAGACATGTCTAGAAGTGGCTACAATGTATAATTGTTGGTTCACTGATCATTTTTCAACTCACTACATTAAGGAATGTCAGTGTATCAAAAGAATTTTTGAAAAAAAAATCAATACTAATTGGGAACCAGAGTAAAGCAAGTTTAAGTTATCTTCCTTGCCAAGTTAACAATATAACTTTAATGGAGCAATAAGCTTTTATCGTTCTGGATTTCTATTCGAAGGTTTATAAGAAGCACTGAGGGAATTATTTTTCCCCAAAATTTATTTTCGTGCTCTCTGCAGTCCCTTTACTGTGGCAAAGATTTTTGTGTAACTATGGGACTTGGGAAAAGTTAAACGAAGATGGGAAAGTTCACCTTTCTTATTTTTCTTTATATTATGACCTACTCCCTTTCAGTGACTTCATTTCTGTACACAGTGGGCATGTTTTCTGGTCTTCCCTGCACCTGTACCTACTTCTATCAACACTGTCTCCTGCCTTCCTTGAGGTAAACACACTTTCCCCAGTTAAGACATGATTATGGTCAAGCTAGAATCTCAGTATCCTACTTTTAACCATGTAGAGTGGATATTTGAGTAGGGTCAATCAGTCATGTTATTGTTAAGTACAAGTTCCTTCTAACAAATCAGCTCACCAGGGATGCTCAGAACTACTTCCTGGAGAGAAGTCCTTCTGTTTGTTCCTAACAAAGAGAATGGAAACTCAGGACTGCTGTTTACTTCATCCTACTTTCCATAGTTGGAGAAGGCAATGGCATCCCACTCCAGTACTCCTGCCTGGAAAATCCCATGGACGGAGGAGCCTGGAAGGCTGCAATCCATGGGGTCGCTGAGGGTCGGACACGACTGAGTGACTTCACTTTCACTTTTCACTTTCATGCATTAGAGAAGGAAATGGCAACCCACTCCAGTGTTCTTGCCTGGAGAATCCCAGGGACGGGGGAGCCTGGTAGGCTGCTGTCTCTGGGGTTGCACAGAGTCGGACACAACTGAAGCGACTTAGCAGCAGCACTTTCCATAGCTGGAAGAAGCAGAGATGGTTACAGTTGTGCCCCTAGTTCTAGGTGTGTATCCATCTTCAATGATTAATCTCAATATCTGTTGAGATTTTAGTACTGTTCACAATGATATGTGGCCCTCTCTGAAAGAGGACTCTATGTCCCTTGCTTGGTCATGTCACTTGCTCTGTCTCCCTGTAGGTGATATTTCTCTCACCCTTTGTCATCAGCCTTGGCCACTTGGCTTGCTTTAACTGACAGAATATATGCAAAAGGAATATGATACATACAAGCAAAAATATTAAGAACCATAACTTGGTTCTACAATTATTTCAGGGGTGCTTCTTCAGCCCAGTTCCCAGAAGGAAAATGTATGTGTACCAGAGACACAATCAGAATATAACATGAACAAGAAATAAAGCTTTGCTCCAGGAGTTGGTGATGGACAGGGAGGCCTGGCGTGTTGCAATTCATGGGGCCACAAAGAGTCGGACACGACTGAGTGACTGAACTGAACTGAACTGAAGTGTACAACAAAAACTCCTTTTAATATATCAATCTTTCTCCCTCTCTCTCTCTCACTCTATGTCTCTCCCAGAAGATGATTCCACCAGGTTTCTGTCTTATAACTGGAAGAATTCTAATTATCTTGTGACTAATATATATTCCTTATTCCATTACTAATGCATACAATTTAGCAACACATTTACAAAGCAAATTACCAAGATCCCAACATGCATGAACAAGTATACATTTAACTAGTCTGTCCTAGAAATGGCTATTTTAATGTCAAAGAAGAAATTATCTTCAACATTAAACATATGCTCAGAGATGCTAAACAAGTTTTCAGAGTAGCACTAATTTGTTCTCTCTAATGCTCATATTTACATTATAGTTAATGTTTAAGTCTCTTATCAAATACAAAAGTTATAATTTCAACCTCTTTTAATAATTCTTTCAATGTATTTTTCACTTTTTTAATATATAAATTTTATTTAAGTAGTGCTTTTTATGCTTTAAAATTTTAATTAATTTTTAAGTCATTACATTTACTTTGAACATGGAATATTATTTGTTTCATGTTGAAATTAAAACATACTAACATTTTCATATATGTTTAGACATACGAAATATAGAAAAATTTTGAAATTTCTCTGTTTCCATTAGTTAATGTATTACAGAAATTAGCTTCCCAGGTGGCACAGTGGTAAAGAATCTCCCTGCCAATGCAAGAAACACATTTTCAATCCCTGGTCCAGAAAGTTCCCCTAGAAAAGAAAACGGCAACCCACTCCAATATTCTTACCTGGAGAACCCCATGGACAGAGGAGCCTGGTGGGCTGCCATCTATGGGGTCGCACAGAGTTGGACACAACTGAAGCGACTTAGCAGCAGCAGCAGCAGCAGTGCGTATCCACATCTGATTCTTCTTTCTTTCTTATGAACACAAAAAGACCATTTTTCTCAACAATCTTGCAGTTAGAGCTAAATGACTAGTTCTAGTCCAGTGCTTTTCAGTTGAGAGTAATTTTCCCCCTCACCTCTCCACCCCACTCCACCAGGGGAGATTTAGTAATGTCTGAAGACATGTTTGGTTATCACAGCTATAGAAGGTGCTCCTGACATCTAGTATAAAGAGCCCAGGGATGCTGCTGCACACCCTACCAAGTACAAGACATTCTGACAACAACAACGGATCATTCAGCCCCAATGCCGATAGGGCCAAGGTTGACAAACCCTGTTCTAAGAAATGAAACTGAAGTGGAAGTAACTTAGGTCACTTCCAAACTATGGCTTTCAAAAGCCTCTCTTCTGTTTAAGAAGCAACCTTGGAGGCCGTGTGTTGAAATGGAAGAACCAGACTGGGTTCCTGAGTCATCACACAGTCATCACACAGAAAGAAGCTGCCCTGGAGAGTTTCCTGAACCTCAAGAGTCTGTGTAATCATTACATAAATCTCTTTTTGTATCTAACCTTTATTGTGTGTTTTAAGCCAGACTTCAGAGCTAATTTATTACTGCAGCATAATTCATCCTATCCTTACGAACACCACTGTTGTTGATCAGTTGCTAATCTTTGCAACCCCATGGACTGCAGCACACCAGGCTTCCCTGTCCTTCACTATCTCCCAGAGTTTGCTCAAACTCATGTTCATTGATTCAGTGAAGCCATCCAACCATCACATTCTCTGTCAGCCCCTTCTCCTCCTGTCCTCAATCTTTCCCAGCATCAGGGTCTTTTCCAATGAGTCTGCTCTTCACATCAGGTGGCCAAAGTATTGGAGCTTCAGCTTCATCATCAGTCTTCCTAATGAATATTCAGGGTTGATTTCCTTTGCTGCTGCTGCTAAGTCGCTTCAGTCGTGTCTGACTCTGTGCGACCCCATAGACCACAGCCCACCAGGCTCCCCCGTCCCTGGGATTCTCCAGGCAAGAACACTGGAGTGGGTTGCCATTTCCTTCTCCAGTGCATGAAAGTGAAAAGTGAAAGTGAAGTCGCTCAGTCGTGTCCAACTCTTAACGACCCCATGGACTGCAGCCTACCAGGCTCCTCCACCCATGGGATTTTCCAGGCAAGAGTACTGGAGTGGAGTGCCATTGCCTTCCTTTAGGATTGACTGATTTGATCTTGCTGCCCATGGGCTCTCAAGAGTCTTCTCCAGCACCACAGTTCAAAGACATCAATTCTTCAGTGCTCAGCCTTCTTTATGCGCCAACTTTCACATCCATGCATGACTACTGGAAAAACCATAGCTTTGACTAGTAGTACCTTTGTCTGCAAAGTAATGTCTCTGCTTTTTAATATGCTGTCTAGGTTTCTCATACCTTTTCTTCCAAGTAGCAAGCATCTTAATTTCATCACTGCAGTCACCATCTGCAGTGATTCTGGAGCCCAATAAAATAAAATCTGTCACTGTTTCCACATTTTACCCATCTATTTGCCATGAAGTGATGGGACCAGATGCCCTTATCTTAGTTTTTTTATTATAGCTAGCTTCATAAAATTTCACTTATGTGAATATCAATATACTACATTTTTTAAATGCCAGCTTATATCATATGCACTGCTTCAAGTAACATTCAATTATTATATAACTCATTTTTAGGCAAATATTTTTCATTATTTCAGCCATGAACACATGCTGAAGATGACATTATTCAAGCATGAGCAGGATCTGAAGAATATATTTGAAAGACCAGTTGGCAGTACACTCAATAATCTTCAGAATGTAGAACATAATTGTGTGAGTGTGAAAAGAATAGATCACCCAGGTCTGATAATGAAACTGAGAAACTCTAACTTCTACAGAGTGAAGAATGTTCTTGTGCACAAGTCATAAGAATATAAGATAAGAGATTTGAAAATGAAATTTTTCCTCAGCAGAGTAGATACCATGCTGCATTTCTCAGCTGCCTAGCTATGGCAAGTGATGTATGTTCATAACACTGTGGATGGTGGCTTAGGAAGGGAATCCAATAAAATCTGTCCTGGAGCCAAGAATACAATCCAAGGAAAATGCCTCTTGTTAATCATCATAATCACTCCCTCTGCATGCCAGAGAAGGGCTCACTTTCTAACTCAGTCTTACTATATATTATTTAAATTAGCCAAGAGCAGAGGTATAAAGCTAAGGCTCCCAAAATTTTAACTCAAAGGCAAGAGTTACCTGGTTTTTCATACTTTCTACTTTTTTTTTCCTTTCTCAGTGAAAGGCATAATAATAATTTGTAAAGCTTTCAATTCATGCTTCCAAGTCCTTAACAGCAATCTTATTATGAGACATAAAGTTGTTTGAAAAGGAACAAAAAAGGAATAAGAAATGTGTGCCCTCCTGTGATGACACCAGTGTGCAAAATAAAACCCAGTTCCAAAATGGTGATATTTGCAGAAACTGTATATTTAATCAGATTTTTCTGATAGAAACATTTTATTGCCATTGCCAAAGCAGCAATAAAAATCAGAATTCATATGCATCTTTTTTCAATAAAAAATTAATTCTATATGAGCATATCTCATGGCTAGCTAAAGACCATTTTGATATAATCAAGGAAAAACTGGCTTTGCCTAACAACTTTTTTCTTGATAAACAATTTTGACACTGTGATGGTGCTTGTCTTTCTAATATAATCTTATGGAAGTGACACTGTACAATGTTCTGGAAGGTGGACCTAGCTGGTACTTTGGGGATTCAAATTCTGATACTAAAGAACTTCCAAAATTCTGCAAAATATTGCTGAGGCTCATACAGTTTCCACCACAAAATACTAGGACTTCCCTTGAAGAGGGGAAGAGGGAAACTTCACATTTGAGACTACTGAATACTCAGCTTTGTGTAGGAGTAACTAAGTACCCCCAAAATTAATATATTTTATTCAAGGTCACTTTGAGAAATCAGCTTGGTTCACACAGGCATGACTGCTCGGGAAGGTCCAATCCAAAGGGTGGAATGAACTAACAGCAGTAAAAGTGACAAGATTAATTATTTTCTGATGATGCTTGGAGAAGGATGCCAACCAAGTAGCTGATAGTACAAGAAGGATGATACAGCACCACGTGAGAAACACCAGGGCTTTGGCCTCATAGACTGGAATTCCAGTTGGGTCACAAGCAAAACACTATAGGAAAGAGGAGCTAAAGACATAGAGGTAAAGCCAAGTCCATGACCCAAGTCCAGCTGTTACCTCTACAGTGCAATGCCCACCCTATCCAAGCAAAAAAAATGACCAGGACTGTATCTATAAAATGATATCACCTACTACTTCCTGGTGGAACTAAAAACTCCCAATTTAACCCCTGTCCTAGTCAGAACTAGTGTTAAGACCAGAAAGGGTATGTGTTGCTACTCACTCTAGAGTCGGGGAAAGGCATTGGCTGAGAAAATACAAAGAAAGACTAAATTTAGCCCCTGAGATTTCTTTCATCTTCCATTTTAAAATTGCTTCTGTACTCTCCTTGGAAGTACAAATGTCATCTCATATTCCAAATGCTATTCGGTATATAAGCACTCTAGCACCGAACATAAATGGCATCAGTATTGCAATTTCCCATCAATGGTATATGAGAAATTAGAAATTCAAATACTCAGTATTTGAGAGTATTTGTCACATAGTTAGAAACCAAAATAAGTACTGAAATCAGTTTACTCAATGTGTAACATAAACATTGTATGAAACATGTTAAATTGCATGACTTTTATTTTCTGAATGCACTTAAATTGTATCCATTGATGCTAAACTAAGATGGATAATTTTATCTTTATAACTCTTCCAGTTTCATGACTCATAGTAGGTACTCCTTTGATTAATGATCTTCAAAGCAATATGTGCAAACCATGGCTATGACATCAGCTTTATGACCACAACTTTAACATTAGGTTTGCTGTACTGAAACTGTAGCTGTTCTACCCATATGGTTCATCAATAAAGCAAAAATAATTTTAACAAGTACAAAACTCCCTGGGGATTCATGAATTCAGTTCTAATTTTGTCCATAGGACAAGTGATGATGATTGTAGCTCTAAAATACAATTATTTATTAAATTGCAATGATAGACCTTTATGCAGTTGATTAGAGCTCCTGCTGCTGCTGCTAAGTCACTTCAGTCATGTTCGACTCTGTGCGACCCCATAGACAGCAGCCCACAAGGCTCCGCCGTGCCTGGGATTCTCCAGGCAAAAACACTGGAGTGGGTTGCCATTTCCTTCTCCAATGCATGAAAATGAAAAGTGAAAGTGAAGTCACTGAGTCGTGTCCAACTCTCAGCGACTCCATGGATTGCAGCACACCAGGCTCCTCCGTCCACGGGATTTTCCAGGCAAGAGTACTGGAGTGGGGTGCCATTGCCTTCTCCTGCTTAGAGCTAGGTATTAATAATGGTATGGACCTAAAAGAAGCAAAGATATTAAGAAGAGGTGGCGAGAATACACAGAAGAACTATACAAAAATGATCTTCATGACCCAGATAAACATGATGGTGTCATCACTCACCTAGAGCCAAACATCCTGGAATGCAAAGTTAAGTGGGTCTTAGGAAGCATCACTGTGAACAAAGCTAGTGGACGTGATGGAATTCCAGTTGAGCTATTTCAAATCCTGAATGATGTTGTGAAAGTACTGCACTCAATATGCCAGCAGATTTGGGAAACTCCAGTGGCCACAGGACTGGAAAGGTCAGTTTTCATTCCAATTCCAAAGAGAGGCAATGCCAAAGAATGTTCAAACTACTACACAATTGCACTCATCTCTCATGTTAACAAAGTAATGCTCAAAATTCTCCAAGCCAGGCTTCAACAGTACATGAACCGTGAACTTCCAGATGTTCAAGCTGGACTTAGAAAAGGCAGAGAAACCAGAGATCAAATTGCCAACATCCACTGGACCATCGAAAAATCAAGAGAGTTCCAGAAAAACATCTACTTCTGCATTATTGACTATGCCAAAGCCTTTGACTGTGCAAATCACAACAAACTGTAGAAAATTCTTAAAGATATGGCAATACCAGACCACCTGACCTCTCTCTTGAGAAATCTGTATGCAGGTCAAGAAACAACAGTTAGAGCTGGATATGAAACAACAGACTGGTTCCCAATTGGGAAAAGTGTACGTCAGGCTGTGTATTGTCATTCTGCTTATTTAACTTCTATGCAGAGTACATCATGAGAAATGCTGGGTTGGATAAGCACAAGCTGGAATCAAGATTGCTGGGAGAAATATCAGCAACCTCAGATATGCAGATGACACCACACTTAAGGCAGAAAGCGAAGAACTAAAGAGCCTCTTGATGAAAGTGAAAGAGGAGAGTGAAAAAGTTGGCTTAAAACTCAACATTTAGAAAACTAAGATCATGGCATCTGGTCCCATCACTTCATGGCAAATAGATGGGGAAACAATGGAAAGAGTGAGAGATTTTATTTTGAGGGGCTCCAAAATCACTGCAGATGATGACTGCAGGCTTGAAATTAAAAGACACTTGCTCCTTGGAAGAAAAGCTATGACCAAACTAGACAGCATATTAAAAAACAGAGACATTACTTTGCCATCAAAGGTCCATCTAGTCAAAGCTTTGATTTTTCCAGTGGTCATGTATGGATGTGAGAGGTAGACTACAGATGAAAGCTGAATGCAGAAGAATTGATGCTTTTGAACTGTGGTGTTGGAGAAGACACTTGAGAGTCCCTTGGACTGCAAGGAGATCCAACCAGTCCATCCTAAAGGAAATCAGTCCTGAATATTCATTGGAAGGACTGATGCTGAAACTGAAACTCCAACACTTTGGCCACCTAATGCAAAGAACTGACCCATTTGAAAAGAGCCTGATGCTGGGAAAGATTGAAGGCGGAGGAGAAAGGGAAGACAGAAGATGAGAGGGTTGGATGGCATCACTGACTCAATGGACATGAGTTTGACCAAGCTCTGGAAGTTGGTGATTGACTGGGAAGCCTGGTGACTCCATGGGGTCGCAAAGAGTTGGACACGACCAAGGGACTGAACTGAACTGAATTGAGGTGTTAACAATAATTACCCCTTTAACCAAGCACGAATTCTCTGGTTTCTCGTAGTTACAGCCACTTCTTGACTCTGAGGTCTGTGCTATTTGTTATATGTCACTCAGTTTGAGTTGTTAAACTCAGCCCACCCAATCCCTGTAGGCATTTGAGTTTGCCCCTGCTATGTAGCCTTGACCAAAAGAAGATCCTGCATTATCTGATAAGTGCCCTCACCTGCTCTTCCTCTCTCTCATATCTCTTGCAAAGCTGGGAAAAGACCCATGGAAATACAATGAAAGCAGAAGGCACTCACATTGACAACCAGACCAACAGCCTCAATCCATGATATCAATGGGAACAACTATTATACTTAAGATCATTCTTTCTTTCTGGCTGATATGCAAATATCCATGGGGTCAATATGCTACTTTTATTTATTTATTTTTTTTAAAAGTGGATTTATTGACATGGAAAAATATTCACAATGTATTATTAGCTGATAAAAAGCAAAGTAAAAAACAGCAAATTGTCCATATAAAATACATATTCTGGTAAATAAATAGAGAGAGATAGTTAAGGTAGACATACAACAAAGTATTAACAATGATACGCTTTGGATGAAATGTCCTTGGAACGCATAACTTACATAACTTTTGCTTGTGATTTTATTTTTAAAAAAAATGCTACTTTTAAAGTGTTACTGTTGGTCGATCAGTCATGTCTGACTCTTTGTGACCCCATGGACTATAGCCTACCAGGCTCCTCTGCACGTGGAATTCTCCAGGCAAGAATACTGGAGTGGGTTACCATGCTCTTCTCCAGGGGATCTTCCTAACCCAGGAATCAAACCCAGATCTTCTGCACTGCAGGTGGATTCTTTACCATCTGAGTCATCACGGAAGCCCAACAATATCAAGAACCAGTTTTTCTATCGTTTTATATCTTAACATTTTCATTTTAAAATATTTATTTATTTATTTGACTGCACTAAATCTGAGTTACAGTGCATGTCATCTTTTAGTTACAGCACATGGGATCTTTAGTTATGCCATGCAAACTGTTATTTACAGTATGTGGGATCAAGTTCCCTGACCAGGGATTGAACCCAGGCCCCCTGCATTGGGAGCCTGGAGACTTATCCACTGGACCACCAGGGAAGTCCCCTAACATTTTTTAAAGGCAAAAATTAAGAAAATTTTCTTGGTATCATGATAGTCTCATCATTTATTATAACTTCGCAGACTGACTAGGTATATAATGTCCAACAAAACTCAAAGATGAGGTCCTTATAAAATCAAGAGAGATAACAGGCCATGTAGAATATACTGTTTTGCTGAAAGTCCTTAGGCATCCACTAGGTTCATTTTTCTGAATGCCCACTTTTCTCCTTCAGTGGTTTTGATTAAAATTCTGGAAATAGATGCAACTCTCTGGCAATACAGCAGGCAAAATGGAAAGCAGACCGTATTAATCTGTCACTAAGCCTTAAATATTCCTTCTCTTCTCTTGTCTCATACAAAATGAGCCTCATCTACTATGTATTTTCATTCCACTGCCCCTTTCAGGTTATTGATCTTTGTATTATTTCTGCAAGCACATGGAAAGGTTTTATTATGTGTCTGAATTAAATCTATGATGCATACAGGCTGCTTGACTCAGCCAAATGAGTCTTTAATACACTTCAAAGCGAATCTTTAAAAAATTTTTTTTCATTGAGAACCGTATCCCATTACAACTTTTAAAGTTACTTGATAGCCTTATGCAGTTTTACAGCATGTACTAAATATAAATGAAGAGCAAATAAAAATAAATATTACACATCAGGAGTGCTCATAAAACCACTGTGTGATTGTTCTGTCCTCTAACCAAGCTCAAGAAAGTAGCACCCAAAATCCTATTTTTAATGTTCTACACTTTCTATTAAAACCTTATGACTGCTCCCGAGATAAGACCATATGTTTAAGCCAACATTAGGCAATTTCTCTTTTTCTCCCATTAAAACAACAAAACAACACAAAAAAATCCAGAAGCTAAGCAAATTTAGCTTCAGCTTCTTAGGATCAACATTTTTAATTAGGAAGGTAAAGCATTTTAATCTTAAAAGCAAATTATTTATTCCTTGGGGATTTATTTTCCCATAATATATAATACTAAATGTTTTGAACACATTATTTAAAATAATAGATGAGTGGTCTTGGCCCCAGGGCGTAAATACACATATGATACACTAACAGTTTATTCTCTTCATTATTTCCAATGGTTGTGTTCTCTAATAACATTTATGATGTGTTAAGAAAATAAATCAAGGACAATTTTAAAGTAGAAGTCACAAAATATAGCTGAATGAAAATTGGAAACTTGAGTAGTTGAGTAATTGGAAACTTAAGATCAGCTCTAACACTGATCTTGTGTATCTAACATTGTAAATCACTTCTTCTCCAATTACTATTTTTATAATACTATTCCTATAATATTAATTCTTAAATAATGTTATTAAAGTGAGTTAATATTTAATTAATAATCAACATATAGGAATATATAACTTATATACCCACCCAAAAGATTGCCTGTTCTGTTAGCAGACAACATAACAATAGCATCTGGGGGACTACAGATAGGAAAACTGAAGAGCTAGAGTCCAAATCCATAATGTATATAGACACAAAGTACAAGTTTTAAAGCTCTCTAGGAATAAATCAATACATACAAAAATTAAATTCTGCCCATGAAGGAATGACTATTTCTGCCCCTAATTTCCTCAAGTTCAAATAGAAACGTAACTGCAATTAAAGAAGTGGGGTAGATCTAAGGGGCAAAAAGCTTGTAAAGCTCTGCCTGCCTGGCTTACTTCACTTAGTACGACAATCTCCAGGTCCATCCATGTTGCTGCAAATGGCGTGACTTCATTCTTTTTTATTGGTCAACAGTCCGTCATATAAATATACCGCATCTGCTTTATCCGTTCATCTGTGGATGGACATTTTGGTTGCTTCCAACTCTTGGCTACTGTAAATAGTGCTGCAGCGAACACTGAGGTGCATTATCCTTTCCAACTATGGTTTTCTCCAGATAGATGCCCAGGAGTGGGACTCCTAGATCATATCGGTGTTGTTGTTCAGTCGCCCAGTCATGTCCGACACTGTGACTCATGAACTGCAGCATGCCAGGCCTCCCTGTCCCTTACCATCTCCCAGAGTTTGCCCAAGTTCACGCTCATTGCATTGGTGATGACGTCCAGCCATCTCATGCTCTGATGCCCTCTTCTCCTTCTGCCCTCAGTCTTTCCCAGCATCAGGGACTTTTTCAATGAGTTGTCTGTTCGCATCAGATGACCAAAATACTGGAGCTTCAGCTTCAGCATCAGTCCTTCCAGTGAATATTCAGTGTTGATCTTCCTTAATATTCAGGTTTGATCTCCTTGCTGTCCAAGGGACTTTCAGGGGTCTTCTCCAGCACCACAGCTCAAAGGCATAAATTCTTTGGCATTCTACCTTCTTTACGGTCCAGCTCTCACAACCGTACGTGATCATTGGGAAGACCATAGCTTTGACTGTATGGACCTTTATTGGCAGAGTAATGTCTCTGCTGTTCAACACAATGTCTAAGTTTGTCATCGCTTTCCTGCCAAGAAGCAATGGTCTTCTGATTTTATGGCTGCAGTCACCATCCGTAGTGATTTTGGAGTCCAAGAAGAGGAAATCTGTCACTACTTCCACCTTTTCGCCTTCTATTTGCCATGCAGTAATGAGGCCAGATGCCATGATCTTAGTTTTTTAAATATTTAGTTTAAACCTGGCTCTCTCACTCTCCTCCTTCACCCTCATCAAGAAGTTATTTAGCTCCTCTTCACTTTCTGCTATTAGAGTGGTATCATCTGCATATCTGAGGTAGTTGATGTTTCTCCTGCCTATCTCAAATCCAGACTGTAACTCATTCAGACCAGCATTCTTCATGATGTGCTCAGCATAAAGGTTAAACAGCAAGGTGACAGCAGACAGCCCTGTTGTACTCCTTTCTTGATCTTGAACCAATCAGTTGTTCCATACAGGGTTCTAACTGTTGCTTCTTGACCTGTCTACAGGTTTCTCAGGAGACAGATAAGATGGTCTGGTATCCCCATCTCTCTAGGAGCTTTCCACAGTTTGTCATGATCTACACATTCAAAGGCTTTAGTGTAGTTGAGGAAACATGGGTATTTTTCTGAAATTCCCTTGTTTTTTCTATGATCCAGCAAATGTTGGCAATTTGATCCCTAGTTCCTCTTCCTTTTCTAAACCCAGTGTGGACATCTGGAAGTTCTTGGTTAGCATAATGCTGAAGCCTAGCAGGCAAGATTTTAAGCATGATCTTACCAGCATGGGAGATGAATGCAATTGTCCAATGCTTAGCTCATTCTTTGGTACTACCCTTCTTGGGAACTGGGATGAGGATTGACTTTTTCCAGCCCTGTCACCACTGCTGGGTCTTCCAGATTTGCCGACATAATGAATGTAAAACGTTGATGGCATCCTCCTTTAGGGATCTGAATAGTTCTGCTGGAATTTCATTGCATCCACTAGCTTTATTAACAGCTTCTTAAAGCCCACTTGACTTTGCACTCCAGAATGTCTGGCTCTGGGTGACTAACCACATCATGGTAGTAATCCAATTCATTAAGATCTTTTTTAATACAGTTTTTCCATGTTATCTTTCATTCTCTTCAGCATCTACTAGGTTTCTACTGTTTTTATCCTTTTTTATGCCCACCTTTGGCCGGAATATTCCCTTGATGTTTCCAGTTTTCCTGAGTAGATCTCTAGTCTTTCCCCTTTTGTTGCTTTCTTCTATTATTAAACACTGTTCATTGAAGAAGGCCTTCTTGTCTCTTCTAGCTATCCTTTGAAACCTGCGTTTAATTGGATGTACCTTTCACACTCTCCCTTGTTTTTAGCTTTTCTTCGTTCTTCCACCATTCATAAAGCCTCCTCAAATAACCATGACCTCCTTCTGGTATGCTGGAAACACTCTGCATTCTCATCTGGGTGGTGGTTACAGTTAAACAATGTGTATGTATGTGTGCGTGTGTGTGTAGAAATTCAAAACACATTAGTATATAAACATAAACATACATATAAAAATTTATCACTTGAGACTTGTATGCCTTGTAGGGTGTATGCTATATACTGCAACAAAAAATTAATAAATAAGTATTTTACATCTTGGTAGCAGAAGTAGGTGAAAGTTTTATCCAAGTTCTCTTTTCAGGGGAGAAGTAAGAGATGAACTTCCCGATGGTTTGCTTCCTTCCTCATTGTCCAGCATGAAGAACCATGACCCCTTTTGGGTCACTTTCATTCTCTTTAACATATTGGTCTCTTCCTATATGATGTATATATTCATTTCCTGAGACTGTCATAAGTAAATTACTACAGATTCAATGGCTTAAAAGAACAGAAAGTTATTCTCTCCAAGTTCTGGAGATGAGAAGGGAAGATCGAAATGTCAACAGGACTGTACGTCCCCAGAAAGCTCTAGGGAAGGATCCTTCCTTGCCTCTTCCAGCTTCCAGAGGCCCCAAGTGGCCCCTGAGTTGCAGCCCTATCTCTTCAAGTCCTGCCTCTGTCCTCACATGGCCTTCTCTGAGTCTCAAAGTTTCTGTGTCTTTTCTTCTGACACAAGAACACTTGTCACTGGATTTAGGGCACACCTAGATAATCTCATCTAGATCCAGAGTGATCTCATCAGAGACCTTTTATCTTTTCGACAGGATGGCTCAGATGGTAAAGAATCCACCTGCAATGCAGGAGACCCTGGTTCCATCCCTGGGTCAGGAAGACTCACTGGAGAAGGGAAGGGCTACCCACTCCAATATTCTTGCCTGGAAAATCACATGGACAGAGGAGCCTGGTAGGCTACAGTTCATGGGGTCACACATAGTCAGACATGACTGAGCAACTAACACTTTCACTTTTCAGAGACCTTTAACTTAGTTAAATCTGCAGACTTTGTTTTTTTTTAACCAAATAAGGCCACATTCACAGGTTCTTGGTATTAGGATATGGACATATTTGGGGGGAGGGGCACCATTCAATCCACTAAAATGTGTATAGACTAAAATGAATGCAATTCTCCACTATAATAAAGTTAATATAATGTACATTCTTTGGTCAGTTAAGAACAATGAAATGTATATTTGATTTGTGTGTTTTCCAGATGTAAAAGCAGCTTTGTTTACCTGATCTGACCTTCATAATCAGACTCCCTATAATAAAAAAAGAGATGTGCTGTGGTAATCAGAATATACAGTTGACACTTCAACAAGGCAGGGTCGAAATTTTCCGTTTAACTTAAAAATTACAGTCAGCCTTTTGTATTCACAATTGCTCCATATCTGCAGCTTCAACAAAGCACAGATCATGTAGTATTGTAGTATTTACTGTTGGGAAAAAAAGCCAGTGCAAATTTGTGTTCTTCAAGGACCAACCGTATTTATTTATCACCTATTCATTTATTTAACCAATTGGAACCCTACTAGCAGGAGGCAGCGTTGAAAGTTTTAGTTCAAAATAGAGAATTAGTTTAAGCCCATTTCAAAGAAAGGGAACATGACATTTAACTTCTAACTCACGAAGGAAAGGGTTCAAAATAACTTCAACAGTAACACCTATGTAAAATGATGGCGTGTGATAAAGGATAAAATTCTTTAGGTAAAACTTCCCAAATAACAAGTTGAAACTTTCCAAGTAACAAGTTGAACAAACATAGAAATGTTTGACTAAAAATATAAAATTAGTCCTTAACTTAAGTTAAGAAACTCTGTTTTCTTCTTTTATGGTGGCTAACTTTTGCCCATCTTAAGAGAGAACAATATGCTATTTTTTATAAATCAATACAACTACTTTTCAAGTATCAAACAGTATGTCTACAAGTTTAGAAACAGCTGAGTCCTTCACAAACATGCATTTTTTTCTTTTCTCCCACAAATTACCTTATAATAAATATGTATATTTGATCTGTGTGCTTTATATGTACTTTTTATGTGTATGATATATATTCCTTTTTAAAACAAACCACTATTGTAATTAAGTATCTGAATTTATATTGGTGAATATTGAGCAATTATTTATGTAAAACAAATATTCTACTAACAAAAAGTCCTGTAAGTAATTTATGGGTATTGTATATTTAATACTGTATATTGTATATTTATGGGTATTGTATATTATAATTCAATGTACAAAAATTTGATTTTTGTGCAACTACTATCTCTGAATAAAATGAGACTCATCTCTGCTACTTATTTAAAATGCGATGGTTATCACATAAGAAACACCTTCCGCTTTCACCAACCGGGTAAATGATCATCACAAACCAAATATCCTTCACTGCTCTTTTGTCTTTTCAGTCTTAAAAAGAGGATTTCACTTTGTCAAACAGCTGCACAAAAATGGAGAACTGCCTTTCATTATTGTGCAAAAGACAAGATTCCATGAAAACTGCTAAGAAGCATTTTCCTGCAAAGCATATCATAAAGTATGGACTTAAAAAGACCTTTGTATTACCAGTATTATAATTGGGCAGATGTCTGCTGTAAATGTCCATGTCTGCATTTAAAAGCCAGGTTTTCCTAAGAGTCAACTGTTGGAAGCACTTTGGATTATAGCACAAAATACTCATTGATTATTTTGCAAATGAACATTCTAGTTCCTCTGACAATTTTATAGGTGTTTTAGAAGACGGCCTGGAAAATGAAAAGCATAGGCAGTGGGACAAGATGTAGCACCAGAAGTAAGAACATAAGGCCGAAGAGCAGCGGCTGAGAGCTAGACCTTGGACAGAAGCCAGTAGCTGTATCCTATCAAGCCCGCATCTTCCTCAAGGCATACTGGGATTCCAAATGGTCTGGCAAATGGAGGAGGATGCCAAATAATTAAACAACTACACAGATACTATGTATAAAATGACTAATGAGAACCTACTGTATAGCACAGGGAACTCTACTCAATGCTCTGTGGTGACCTAAAGGGGAAAAAAAAAATCCAAGAAAAGAAGGGATACATGTATATGTATAGCTGATTCACTTTGCTATACAGCAGAAACCAGCACAATGTTGTAAAACAATTATACTCCAATAAAATTTTAAAAATAAATAAATAAAAGGGTTAAGAACATGGGGAAAAAAAAAACTATGCATGGTTGAGAGCTGTGTGAAAGAAACGAACAAGAATGAGTTAGGGAATAATAATAGAGAGTAGATATTTTAGAGGATAATCTGGAAAGACCTCTCTGAGGAGGTGGTCTCTCTTTCAGACTTCATAACTGGACCACAGTCAAGGTAAATTCTGTTTCATGATCAGAATGTCAACATTTCAGCTCTAAGGTACAGCGCAAAAATGACCAGCTTCTTCAAAATAAACCTGTTACATGCCTCGTGTCCCTCTTACAGCATGACAATCACTTGGACAGCAGAAAGTTGATGTTAAAAGAAGATAATGAGTAGACTCCGGTGATTTGCCTTCTAGTTTCATGAAATTCCAAACTCACTGTAAACAGCCTACAGAAGTAGGCAGCTCATTAGGTTCAGTCCATAGCAAGACAGTACACAGCACTTAATCCTCACCAGGGTATTACTGGTACATTCAAGTCTACAAAAGAAATAAATTTCAGCACGCAATTGCCAATTCTAGTCACACTGAATAGAAACAGGGAAAGATGTACTTACCCAATATGAAAATAACCTGAATGCAAAGCAGGTTAGCTACTTTGGTGTTAATAAATTACTATGTACTTTAACCAATGGAGTAGTCAAATGTATGTAACATATATATATATATACAGTTCTAAGCATTCAACAAATTTCAGTCTGTTCTATTAGTAGTTTATAAATTTTGCTTTATTAAATAAGCTGTAGAGTTTCTTGAAGAAAGATCATAAAATGTAGAAAAGCTGGGGAGAAAAGAAAGAAAAAAATTGTACTTCTGTGGTAGATGAAAGGTAATAATGGCCTCAGTTTGCCATTCTTCCCTATATCTATAACGTTTGTCTGTAATTCTGTAGCAATCTCCCATCCTGTACTCAGACATTTGAACTCATTTTAGGCCAGTAAGATTGTGATGAGTGTGACACAAACAAGCACATGGAAGGTACTTGCATGAGAGCTTGCTTCTGTCACTATCATAAGAAAGGCATGCCCTGGGTAGCCCTCTTGTGCCAGGGAATGAGAAATAACAAGAACCAGAGCTGAGTTGCCCCAGTCATCCTAGCAAAGCTATCCTAGAAGCCTCCCAGACCTGGAAGAGAGCCTAGCTAAGATCAGCAGAGCCCCTACCCAACCTCCAGCTGACTGCAAACATGTGAAAATGAAAAGTGAAAGCATTACTTGCTCAATCGTGTCCGACTCCTTGTGACCCCGAGGACTGCAGCCTGCCAGGCTCCTCTGTCCATGGAATTCCCCAAGCAAGAATACTGGAGTGAAGTGGGTTGCCATTTCCTTCTCCAAGAGATCCTCCCAACCCAGGGGAACACCTGAGATGAACCCAATCCAGTCCTGATTGGTTGAACCTGCAGACTCAGAAGCTAAAGAAACACATATTGCTATATCCCACTGAAGATTGCTATTGTTTATTAGAGACAATTATTACAATAATCAATTTCTGATACACACACTTCTGAAACAGAACAGTTTAACACTATTTTAATTTTACTTCAGCTTTTTGTCCAATTTATGAACTTTCTAAAGGATAAACATAGCTATCTACATTAGCATAGAGCACTATGAGTTCTAGTTTCTTAGATTTAATCATCACACTAAGCTAATAGAGACACTAGGAGAGAAAAATCCAATGGTGATTCTGATAACAAAAGTTCCCTGCAGTAAATCAGAGAGATTTCTGAGTTGCCATACAGGCAACCAGCAAGGAAAAATTCTAGGATGGGGGTGGGGGTAGGGTGGGGAGCAGACTATCTCATCAAGTCAAGAAAGTAACATGTGTTAAACATAGGGAGTCAAGTTGGAAATAAGAGTTGGGTTGGAGGAAGGCATTCCAAATAGAAAGAACAGCCTGACATTTCTCTGGCTAACTCAGGTAAACAAAAGAACTTATTGGAAAGCTTCTAGGTAGCTCGCAGAATCAGAAGGAAAGCCAACCCTGCAAGCTCAAGTAAGGATAAGTAAGGGTACCCTGAGAGACTTCAGTAGCAATAACAGGTCTCTTCTGGACGTTTTCCTTAGAACAAGTCAGTTTCAACCAACTTTAAGCCTAAACTGTGACTCTGTTCAAAGTTAGAGACCTGGCAAAGATTATCCAAATGTGCCAGGGTTATGGATACTCCCTTCACCCACTCCCTACGCAGGGGAAGGAACGCAGATCACTGTGATTGACAGCTCTCCCAGACCCATGACCTGAGCAGGAGGGGAGATCTCTAAAGTAAAGGGGACATGTTTCAGGGAGGGAAAAAACAATACATGTCTACTGGAAACAAGAAGAGCAAGTGAGCAAGAATTCTAGCTTATGTGAGACAATAAAGGGGGATAAACCACCTACTTTAGATTGGATTCCAGCTGAGAAGGGAAATGGGCCATGTGCATCAAAAAAAAAAACCTAATGTCTCTAAGAAAGTTTTTCCATCTTTAGCAAGGGCTGCTCTTCTCTTACCCTAAAGGAGTTTAGCAGCTGGGAGTTCGATCTGGTCATGAAAATGTGATTGTTTCCCAGCATGGCTCCCACTGGCCCACAGGATACTAGAAAACGACCCAGTAAAAATAGCTACTCCAAAGCCTGTGCATCAGAGCATGGGCAAGGGGGATCATATGACTGACTCCAGCGGGTGAAATGAATACGACCATAATTCCTAAGGAGGAAGTCTCTAGGCCCCATTATCTTTTTCTGAAGCAGGTAAACTGAAGTGTAATATGAAACAATTAAATTTAAGGATTTCAGTTGGGAGAAATTTTACGAAGTGAACCTGTGCCCTGTAAAACTGTACTACTGAATTTATCCAGAAATGATTCAACAGGGGGAAACCGTCAGCTACAATCCCCTGCCACATTTGCAGGACTCAACACAATAGTACAAACTGGACCCCCTCTTCTATTTATCTGAAGATTTTTAAATATTTAAAGTTAATACACTGTTAAATGAAATAGGTTCTCTACTCTTCTGCCTTGGCAAATATTCCTGCAGAACAACCTGGGAGGCCTGGTTCAAATGTACAATCCTCTGACCTTTGGGGGTACTTTGCTAGAGCATGAAGTGTGAGAAGAGCCAGTCCCCCAGCCTTAGGCCTGATCCTGTTCCATTTTCCTTCCTACGCCAGCTACATCCCACATCTCAAAGGTCTTCATACACACACATATAGAAATCCCAGCTCAAGAATTGAAGCTCACCCCCAATGCCCCATACCCTGCCATCAGCCTCTCCTTGGCCACACTTGGTGGCAGGGTGTGTGTACCAGAGAGCTTATACCCTCTTGTGAGGACAGACTCTTAGGAAGGGGTCTGCTGAAGTGAGCCCTGTAATGTGATACCAAACCCCCTTCTTTTTGCCTGATCCTACAGGGTCACTGCAGGCAGGTGGATCATTGCTCATTATTAGCCCCATTAAAGACTGCTCAGCTGTCTCACCTAAGGTCATGCGCATTCCAGGGGCATCCCACATTCAATGACTGACTGATGTGAGACTAAACAGGACTGCTCCACCTGGCCCAATTCTAGGTCCTGAGCTCCCAGGCAGTCAGCTAACACTTTTGCTGGACCTGTGTGCATGTGTGGTCAGTCACTAAGTCCTTCCTACTCTCTGCGACCCCATGGGCTGTAGCCCGCCAAGCTCCTCTGTCCTTGGGATTTTTCCAGGCAAGAATACTGGAGTGGGTAACCATTCCCGCCTCCAGGGGATCTTCCTCACCCAGGGATTGAACCTGCATCTCTTGGGTCTCCTTCATCGGCAAGCGGATTCTTTACCACTAACTGCCACCTGGGAAGTTCTGCAACACAGCTCAACTTCACTCTCTGCCCAGTCCTTCCCTGAGCTTCTCCAGGTTTCCATCTCAAGACCACTTCTTTCTAAACAGGCTGCGTGCTAAGCTCCTCAGAAACTGCTTCCTGAGAAGTCCAACCCGAGCGCTGGCAGAGACCCTGGGAGCAGGTTCAACGCTATGTGAGCAGGGATTCCTGGACACTATGGTCCAAAGAGACAGAGCACAGGTTCTCTGGGGCACATTCCCTTGGTCCCCGGGACCCAGCAACGATCATCGGAATGATGAGGAACACTTTTCCACTGGCTCCTCCCATTGGGCATCCATCCTCCTTCAGCCCTGCACCTTTGGGTTCCCCAGTGTGAACCAGCTGGGGGACGCGTGCATTGAAGAAGGCCCTGGGGAGGACTGCAGAGAGACGATGCAAGTGCTGCAGCAAAATCCTGGCAGGAAGAGAAGAATCTGAGCTTCCATGCTCTGTCCACCACAGCTGTGGTTAAAATCAGAAGAGATCTGAGTAAGTGCAACGTGGGCCCCAAGGGCCTCTATTTCACACAAGGACAGGAAAGGAGACAGCAGGGGGCATGCTATTTACAACTGACTCTTACTTAATGAAGATTTCTCCATCTTGACATACAGCTTAAAAGCAATAATAATTCCTAACATGTATATAGCATGCTCATACATATTTATATGTCCCAACTTCCCCACAAGGTAACTATTACCATTACTTTTCAAGGCTTAAAGGAAGGAAAGGAAAATGAATATGTCTTACAGAGCACTGATATAAGAAATATATCTTATGTATCACTGATCTTTGACTATCAGAGACAAAGATAAAAATAAAATTAAAACAATCGGAGGCAGTTTTGCCCAGCATTGTTCTTAGCATTATATTCTGAAGAGTACATGAGAATACAATGAGCTAGCACCCTTGTGACAGGGAGAAACTGATACACTTCTTCCAGAGGGAAAGTTGAAAATATGTACCAAACAGTACTTTTGAATAGCTATTTATTTGGAATACTACTCAGCCATAAAAAAGAATGAAATTTTGTCTCTTGAACAACGAGGATGAATTTGGAGGGCATTATGCTAAGCTCAGACAGTAAAGCATCTGCCTGCAATGCAAGAGACCTGGGTTCAATCCCTGGGTCAGGAAGATGCCCTGGAGAAGGAAATGGCAACCCACTCCAGTATTCTTGCCTGGAAAATCGCATGGACAGAGGACCCTGGTAGGCTACAGTCCACGGGGTCGCAAAGAGTTGGACACGACTGAGCTACTTCACTTCACTGTGCTAAGTGAAATAAGACAGACAAAAAAAGACAAATTCAGTATGACATCACTTATATGTGGACTCTAAAATATACAACAAAGTAGTGAATATAACAGAAAAGAAGCAGACTTACAAATATAGAGAGAAACTAGTGGTCGTCTTTGAGGAGATGGAAGGGGAAGGAGTGATGTAGGGGTAGTGGATTAAGAAGCACAAACTATTAGGTATAAAATGAGCTACAAGCTTATACTGTACAACATGGAGAATATAGCCAATATTTTATTATAAATGTAAGTGGAATATAACCTTTAAAAATTATGAACTACTATATTGTACACATGCAACTCATATTGTATATCAAGTATACTTCATTTTAAAAAAAGCAAAAATAATCACTCATGACATTTAATCCAGACATCCTCAAAGGTGAGTAGAAAGTCGATATACAAAAGTGTTCACTGTACTCTTATTTTTAATAACAGATAATTAGAAACATCTGAAACGCCCCAAAATATAGGATACTGAAATAAAATATCCAGCTTCCCTGGTAGCTTAGAGGGTAAAGCATCCACCTGCAATGTGGGAGACCCAGGTTCAATCCCTGAGTTGGGAAGATCCCCTGGAGAAGGAAATGGCAACCCACTCCAGTACTCTTGCCTGGAAAATCCCATGGACGGAAGAGCCTGGGAGGCTGCAGTCCATGGGGGTCGCAAAGAGTCAGACATGACTGAGCAACATCACTTTTACCTTCAAAATAAAATATGGTGCATCCATATGTTATCTTCTGGATTTCTGAAAATTCATATTTTTGAAGAACAGTCAATTAAGTGACAAAGCATCATTTAAAACTATCCAGCATTTGACAGATTTGATTTAGGTGTAAACATCTTCACATACACCACATGCAAGTATGGTAGTGTAAATTTACATATGCATTAATATGTCTGAATAGAGGAAGTAGAAAATATATTAATAATGGATAATTCTGAGTAATTACCAGCATAGTTACCTGAGTTGTTGTTTAGTTACTAAGTCATATCCAACTCTTTTGTGACCCCACGGACTTAGCCCGCCAGACTCCTCTGTCCATGGGATTCCCCAGGCAAGAATACTGGAGTGGGTAGCCATTTCCTTCTCCAGGGAATCTTTCTGACCCCAGGGATCGAACTTGTATCTCCTGAACTGGCAGGCATGTTCTTTACCACTGTGGCACCAGGGAAGTCCAGTTACATAAGTAGTAGTAGATAATTCAGGGCACTTTTAGTTTTGCTTTCATACTGTTCAATATGTCTTAAATTTTTAAATATAAATTCAGAAATGTGTTTTTCTTTAAATAAATAAAGGAAGTAATACCATTTTTTCCAAAATGTATAACCTAAGAGGAAAATCAAGATAAAATTACCATAACTTTAAATATCCTAAAAACAGTTTCAGAAGTTTAAACATATATTACTTCTTAATCTCAATAATTCTTTGTTTAAAGAAAGAGGATTGATAAATGTTCTGAAGATGAATAAGATACCAAATAATCCCCATTCCTTTAATTTTTACCCCTGACATTTTTCATTAACTAACTTCACTGTATTTGGGAAGGCTAAGGACTAACCTCTCTCTTCTAAAACTAGAATTTTAAGTGAATCAATGTGAAGGAGGTACAGTGGTCTACTGAGTCCTTTTAGAGGAAGAACTATAGATTATATTGATTGTGAAAACTCTTAAGGGCAAATGAAAAGCAAGGCAGCAAACTTTATATCGAATACCAACTCTTGCCCCTGGCTATAATATAGAGTTAACCAAACTACTCTGCTTCAGCAAGATCACAGGGTATTTTGTCCACAAAATACTTCTAAGTTTCAGGCAGGGTCACTGATTCAGTTCAAGTTATAGAATAAAAGACAGCCTCAGGTAAAACTGGAAAACCAACAAAGTTTGTCTTCGGCACTGTATGAGCCATGTTTGTGCAGAAATGTATCCTTCTTTGGAATTCCTCCTTTCACTCTGTGGCTGCAAAGTCCCTGTCCTTTATCTGAACACATCCTCAGTCTCGTCCCAGTTATCAAGGTTGAGCCATAATAGATGATGCTTCCTTCCTAGAAGTAGCCTGACTATGTGACACTCTTACTCCTGTCTGTCTGTCCCTTCAGTTCAGTTCAGTCACTCAGTCGTGTCCGACTCTTTGCGACCCCATGAATCACAGCACACCAGGCCTCCCTGTCCATCACCAACTCCCAGAGTCCACCCAAACCCTTGTCCATCGAGTCAGCGATGCCATCCAGCCATCTCATCCTCTGTCGTCCCCTTCTCCTCCTGCCCTCAATCTTTCCCAGAATCAGAGTCTTTTCAAATGAGTCAGCTATTCACATCAGGTGGCCAAAGTACTGGAGTTTCAGCTTCAGCATCAGTTCTTCCAATGAACACACAGGACTGATCTCCTTTAGCATGGACTGGTTGGATCTCCTTGCAGTAGGGACTCTCAAGAGTCTTCTCCAACACCACAATTCAAAATCATCAATTCTTCAGCGCTCAGCTTTCTTTATAGTCCAACTCTCACATCCATACGTGACCACTGGAAAAACCATAGCCTTGACTAATGGACCTTTGTTGGCAAAGTAATGTCTCTGCTTTTTAATATGCTGTCTAGGTTGGTCACGAGGAAACAGTGGAAACAGTGTCAGACTTTATTTTGGGGGGCTCCAAAATCATTGCAGATGGTGACTGCAGCTATGAAATTAAAAGACCCTTACTCCTTGGAAGAAAAGTTATGACCAACCTAGATAGCATATTCAAAAGCAAAGATATTACTTTGCCAACTAAGGTCCATCTAGTCAAGGCTATGGTTTTTCCAGTGGTCATGTATGGATGTGAGAGTTGGACTGTGAAGAAGGCTGAGCACCGAAGAATTCATGCTTTTGAACTGTGGTGTTGGAGAAGACTCTTGAGAGTCCCTTGGACTGCAAGGAGATCCAACCAGTCCATTCTGAAGGAGATCAACCCTGGGATTTCTTTGGAAGGAATGATGCTAAAGCTGAAATTCCAGTACTTTGGCCACCTCATGCAAAGAGTTGACTCATTGGAAAAGACTCTGATGCTGGGAGGGATTGGGGGCAGGAGGAGAAGGGGACGACTGAGGATGAGATGGCTGGATGGCATCACAGACTCGATGGATGTGAGTTTGAGTGAACTCCAGGTGATGGTGATGGACAAGCAGGCCTGGCATGCTGTGATTCATGGGGTCGCAAAGAGTGGGACACGACTGAGCGACTGAACTGAACTGAACTGAGAGGTCATGAATAAGACAAAAAATGACTGTACAGGGTGAACTGGAGACACTCAGATGAGAGAGACACCCTGGGGTAGGCAAGTCTTCGGGGTCACCTTCCCAACAGCCCCCCATCCCGGTAGTGCCAAGCCCTGATTGACAGAGCAGTGTTAACAAACCTTTTTACAGCATTTTGTTGGAGTTAGTGGAAGCAGTAAAAAGGAAAGAGAAGAGAGACAAGAAATGGGGCAAAAGCTTAGAATTTGAATTGATGAAATTGCCCAAGAAACTCCACAGAAACAGAAAGCTGAATATTCAACTCGATAGATCATCTGATCTAGAGTTGCCCTTTCCATTACCTGTGGCTTCAGTAAAGTTGGTAACACACAAATGCCTGGTGATTAATGGTCCTCATTGGGAACAACTAGATGAGGAAAAGGATAAGAACTCTCAAAAATGATTAAATGAGTCATTTCCTGAATTTCTTCTGAGAAATTCAGGTAACTCTCTGAGACAAAAAGATTAGGAAAAATGTTAGCCACGTTTCTCCTTGGGAGCCTTCTGTGCTGTTCAAGTTTCTTGCTCTTCAAATACCAGGGGTGTGTGGGGTGCAGGGGTGGGGGGCGTTTAGCCAATTTCATGTGATTCTCAAAGGTCAAGCTGTCTCAAATGACCCATGAGCTACAGAAGCTAAGCCAGAACACATATGACAGCAGTGCCCTCCCAAAGTGTCACATAATCTCAGAACATGGCCAAAATAATGAGTCCTCATTGGATCAGAGATTTCCTATGAAAGTTTCTGAACAAAAGCTATCAGATTATGATAGCCTTTCTTTTCTGTCATTTCACTTAGGCTTTCTGGACTAGAAGTTCTTCTAAGACATATCTGAGCAAGTCTCTAAGAAGTGATGAACCCAGAGCAAGCTGATTAGTACTGGTTGTCATGGATACCTGTAGATAATCTGAATGTACAGCTGGTCATTATGTTGCTTCTTGGTGGTCTTAATGAAGCTACAGGAAACAGTTACTTAATCTCTCTGCTAGCTGGCTGATTCAAACAAACAGCATTAGATGGAAGCACACCAATATTTTTAACACTTTCCTAGCTATTTATACTTCCCAGGTGGTGCAAGTAGTAAAGAACCCCCCTGCCAATGCAGGAGACGAAAGAGATGCAGGTTCAATGCCTGGGTCAGGAAGAGCCCCTGGGGAAGGAAGTGGCAACCCACTCCAGTATTCTTGCCTGGAGAATCCCATGGGCAGAGGAGTCTGGCGGGCTACAGTCCATAGGTTCGCAGAGAGTTGGACACAACTAAACACTTACCTTAGGCATTAATAGCTGCCTTTCTTCTCTCTCCCCTCAACCCAAATAAAATGCAGCATTTGCCTGAATCTCCTTAACTCACTAATGACTCACTAGCAACCTAAGTCAACAGAGATTATATACGTGTCTCCCCTATTTCTCCAAAATACCTTGTTAGGTCAAGGATATGAATTTTACACTTGACATTGAGTTTGGCATTTAGGAAATGTTTATAATATTTGTTGAATAAACAAAAGGTCCTTTCCCCCTTATAGGGGTTGCCCTTCCCTTGGAATTCTTCCTCCATGACTTTTTTAAACATGTAGCACAATCATATACTTAGGGGGTCTTTGACTCAATTGTAACTTTTTATTGACTCATTACTTTCTCTAAATCGACCTCTCCCTGATTAATTTCTTAGGCATCACCTTGTTGATCTTTGTTTCACAAGAATCATCACAACCTGTAATTACCTCATTTCTTTCTGTACTCTTTCATCGATACCTCTTTTATAAGTTATCTGAGAAAAGGAGCCTTGGGTGTAGTGTTTACAGCTTTCTCCTCAACATTCGAAACATAGAAGGCATTAAATTGCTATCAAGAGGGTGAGGTGAATACCAGGTCTGGGTTGACAGAGGAGTTCTGTTGTGGTGCTTTCTGCCAAGGACACAAACTAAGAAATGACCAGATACCCAGGCAGTAGTTTCTGAGTGTGATTTTTGTCACTTTTGCGCTAGGTTTGCACTTACTTGCTAGGTCTATGAGGTGTGACACTTGATAAACAGTTTGAATCTTACCTATCTGTGCAGCTGTCTGAACAGAGAACAGCCTTGCCAATGGAAGCCCATTGGCTGATGTCCAAATTCATAGAGCTCTTTACAGCTGCACAAGAATGCTAAAGGTTTTCCTTTAACACACATGTAAATCTTTGCGATCTTTGACATTATTTTGTCCCGAAAATCCAACCTTTATCGTTTCCCTTTTTTTAAGGGGGAGGGGATTTGGCTGCTCAATCAAAATGTTTCCACATCTTAAAATACATTTAATCTTGTTCTAAACTTCCACCAAACAGTGATATTTTTGGAATGAAACATATTTACATATGAGGGTTACTTACCATCTTAAGTATTTGAATAAATTTTCCTCTAAGCTCTTCGTGTATACACAAAGGCTTTCAAGTATCTACTGAAGCACGTAAATTTTTTTTTTTTCTTTTTGGAAACTTCGATTTATCTTGTTCTAAATGCTTTGATTTACTAACATGGCAAATCTCCTTTTAATGAGGTAATTAAAATTCTGGGTAAAGTCATCATGGGAGAACTGGCATTCTTCAAATTCTCTTTAGGACAAAGTTATGGTTTTGGAACATATGTTCACCTCCCTTAAGAGTTTAATATTTCTTGATGAAGAGAATTTTTTCCATGAAAATAAATATCTTATCTCAACTCTGCATATAGTTGTTGAATACTCCATGTCAGTTTGCTGTCAAAAGCTAATGTGGAAAAATATTTTGTTGTGGCCAAACACTTTATTTTGTGTTACTTTTCATATATAAATGTCACAGAATGGGTCAGTCAAGGAAAGTAAATTTGTGAGTATTTTTAAAATAAGCCTTGATCTGCTAGAAAGTAGAAAGTGAATTATTGTGTGTGGGGGTGAGGGGGTACTGAAAAATCAGGTAGTCCAATATAAAATAAGATTTCCTAAAAACCTTTATCAGTAAACATCCCACATCATGTAGACATATTTGATATATTTTTGTTACTCAAGTTCAGTATTTTTATCAACCAATTTTTAAGTGTCAGCCAGCCTTCTTTCTATGTCTCGTCCTTTCCAATAAAGCAAGGATCCTTCAGCCTGGCATCAGGGTCTTCACAGTCCATTGCTTGGGTTTTTTTTCACCTCTTTCCTACACTCAATTTTTCAGGCACACTGAGGAGGATTCTCCAACCTCAGATAACAGACAGAAAGATTCAGACTTCTGTGCTTTTCTGTATGATGTTTCCTCTTTATTCTTCCCAGCTATACAGCCTGCATAAACAATTAATTCCTCTGTGCTTCAACTTGATATATCTAGTTATCGAATTAATTGTTCATAAATGTGTCTCCTCATCACTCCACCTCCTCAAATCCTCCAGAACAGAAATCATTCCTTATTCATTTTAGTGTTCTTAGTACAGAGTAACATGTGAGCACACTCTGGCCTATGTAAACATGCAACTGTTGTCTCAGCTTTGTCAGTTTTTAAAATCTGCTCATATATTTTTCTGCTTTGCTTTGATTTTTCCAACTATTGCCAGAAAAAGAAGTTATTATATATAATATAAAAAATATATATAAGAAGTTATTATATATATACATATACAAACATATTCAAGGAAATAGAGGAAAAACAAAAGAATGGGAAAGACTAGAGATCGCTTCAAGAAAATTGGAGATACCAAGGGAAAATTTCATGCAAGGATGGGCACAGTTAAGGACAGAAACAGCAAGGACCTAACAGAAGCAGAAGAGATTAAGAAGAGATGGCATGAATACACAGAAGACCTATTCAAGATAGGTTTTAATGACCCAGATAATCACAACGGTCACTCACCTATAGCCAGACATCCTGGTGTGAAGTCAAGTGGGCCTTAGGAAGCATTCCTAAGAACAAACTCAGTGGAGGTGATGGAATTCCAGCTGAGCTATTCAAATCCTAAAAGATAATGCTGTTAAAGTGATGCACTCAATATGTCATGAAATCTGCAAAACTCAGCAGTGGCCACAGGATAGGAAAAGGTCAGTTTTCATTCTAATCCCAAAGGAGGTCAATGCCAAAGAATGTTCAAACTACTGCACAATTGTACTCATTTCACACGCTAGCAAGGTAATGCTCAAAATCCTTCAAGTTAGGCTTCAGCAGTACATGAACCGAGAACTTGCAGATGTACAAGCTGGATTTAGAAAAGGCAGAGGAACCAGAGATCAAATTGCCAATATCCACTGAATCAAAGGAAAAGCAAGGGAATTAAAAAAAAAATACCTACTTTTGCTTTATTGATTACGGTAAAGCCTTTGATTTTAGTCAAAGTGAAAGTCGCTCAGTCGTGTCTAACTCTTTGTGACTCCATGGACTATAGAGTCCATGGAATTCTCCAGCCCAGAATACTGGAGTGGGTAACCTTTCCCTTCTCCAGGGGACCTTCCCAATCAAGGGATTGAATCCAGGTCTCCCACACTGCAGGTGGATTCTTTAATAGCTGAGCCACAAGGGAAGTCCAAAAATACTGGAATGGGTAGCTTATCCCTACTCCAGGGGATCTTCCCAGCCCAGGAATCGAACAGAGGTCTCCTGTATTGAAGCTCTTTACCAAATGAGCTATCAGGAAAACGCTTTTGAGTGTGTGGATCACAACAACTGGAAAATTCTTAAAGAGATAGGAATACCAGTCCACCTTACCTGTCTCCTGAGAAACCTGTATGCAGGTCAAGAAACAACAGTCAGACCTGGACAGGGAATAAAGAACTGGTTCCAAACTGAGAAAGGAGTTCATCAAGGCTGTATATCATCATCCTGTTTATTTAACTTCTATGCAGAGTACATCATGTGACATGCCGGGCTGGATGAAGCACAAGCTGGAATCAAGACTGCTGGGAGAAATATCAATAACCTCAGATATGCAGATGATATCACTCTAAGGGCATAAAGTGAAGAGGAACTAAAGAACCTCTTTATGAAAGTGAAAGGAGAGTGAAAAAGTTGGCTTAAAACTCAGCATTCAGAAAACTAAAATCATGACATCCAGTCCCATCACTTCATGGCAAATAGATGGGAAAGCAATGGAAACAGTGACAGATTTTATTTTCTTGGGCTCCAAAATCACTGTGTATGGTGATTATAGCCATGAAATTAAGACACTTGCTCCTGGAAGGAAAGCTATGATAAAGCTGCTGCTGCTGCTAAGTCATTTCAGTCGTGTCCGACTCTGTGTGACCCCACAGACGGCAGCCCACCAGGCTCCCCTGTCCCTGGGATTCTCCAGGCAAGAACACTGGAGTGGGTTGCCATTTCCTTCTCCAATGCGTGAAAGTGAAAAGTGAAAGGGAAGTAGATCAGTTGCGTCCAACCCTTAGCGACCCCATGGACTGCAGCCCACCAGGCTCCTCCGTCCGCGGGATTTTAGACAGTGTATTAAAAAGTAGAGACGTTACTTTGCCAACAAATGTCCATACAGTCAAATCTATGGTTTTTCCAGTATTCATGTACAGATGTGAGATTTGGACCATAAAGAAAGCTGAGCACTGAAGAATTGATGCTTTCAAACTGTGGTGCTGGTGCTAGAGAAGACTCTTGAGAGTCCCTTGGACTGCAAGGACATTAAACCAGTGAATCCTAAAGGAAATCAACCCCTAAATATTCACTGGAAGGACTGATGCTGAAGCTGAAGCTCCAATATTTTGTCTACCTGATGCAAACAGCTGACTCGCTGGAAAAGACCCTGATGCTGGGAAAGATTGAAGGCATGAGGAGAAGGGAGTAACAGAGGATGAGATGGTTGGATGACATCACCAATTCAATGGACAGGAGTTTGAGCAAACTCTGGGAGATAGTGAAGGACAGGGAAGTGTGCATGCTGCAGTCCATGTGGTCACAAAGAGTCAAACAGCACTGAGGGACTGAAGAACAATAATATACATATAGATGTGTGTGTATATATGTGTATATATATATGCCTACAGGATATACATATAGATATGTATATATAAAACATAAAATGCTGTCTGTTAATATTTGGTGATTTATATAATTATCAAAGGAACTGATAGAACTTGCACTCTTATGTATTTTTTGAAGAATTCTTACTCCTACATATTTCAAAAATATTATATTGACTGTCATGCAATATTACGGGGTGAGTTGTTCAACTGAATATCCACATCTTCCCTCTTTTCTTTAAAGCAGAGGGAAATTTAGGTGCATTATTCTGAGGACTAGTTGGAAATATCAAGATTGTTTACTCCTTAATAATTCTTACTAATTTAAATAATTCATATCATATGAGTAAGTCACTGAGCCAGGAGTATACTGGGAAATCAAGAGAAGGAGAGCATATTTGCTGAAAGCCCTGATAAAAACTCTAGAAAGAAGGAAATCTATCCCAAGAAATGCTGTGTCTATTATTAGCAAACTGTGATTCATATGAAAACAAAATCATATATCAGATTAATTGTCTCTCTCAGTCTGCTAACATAAAGTACCCTTCCATCTTTGTCTCTCTGGTACAATAGAAAATTGCCAGAAATTCAACTTCTTTTGTTGAAGTCAGATCTATTAATACATATAGAAGTGATATTTTGTGGCCATAACTTCCTCTTTGATTTCACTGGATTATAATACACTGGTGAAAACACTGGGACTCGGGGTTTAGCAGTGTATGGCAAGTGAGGTTCTGTGAAGCTATGCAAACAGACTGTCTCTGCAGCCAGTGCAACAATACGGAAGGTTAATCTAACTGAGACAACCGTTGCTATGCATTTTCCAGCATTATAATATTTACTGAGCACATATTAGAACTACCAGAACTCCTATCTGTGTACATAAGAATGTGTACCAAGATTTATTTTTCTAAATGCCTATTAAAATAGTAAGTTGCCCCAGTCCACCAATTTCTGGACACTCTCCTTCCATAGCATTGTGTCCACCCTTAAAATAAAAACAATCTTCAAAATTCCAACAAAGAATACACTAAAATAATTTAAGGAAGTTACTGGAAGAATAAGTTTGATGGTGGAAAAAATTCTGTTTAAGACATCTTAATAAATCATTTTTAAATGCTACAAAGGGACAGGCTATAATTTTTTGTTTTGTCGGTATCTAGAAAGAGAAATTCTATGAGGAATGGTTGAAGACAATCTACCTTCTCTCATCACAAAGCACACAGACCATTTTCCCATCCAAAGTTTGAATTACTATTAAGACATTCCACATCACATATGAATTTTTAAATTATTTGAAGATTAAGTAGTTAACTATTTCAATTTTTTCTACTGCAGAATAAGAAAAGTATACTTCTATAATGAGAAATACCTTTTCAATATTCTGTAAGCAGCAAAGTCATTTTTTATTTTCAGAACATTGGGACATGCAATTATTTGATTTGCCTAGCCTTCTTTTCAGATCACTTTTACAGAAAATGACATTTGAAGAAGAAGGGGAAAGAAATAGACATCAAAGAATAAAATAACAATTCTGATAATTGGTGTACAGTAGTTCTTTAGCTCAAAACAATGGAATATTGTACAAGGAAAGATCACCTCTACAAAGAGATCATAATGATATGCAAAACACTGCCAGCTTGGACTGTGCTCATTAAAGTTGTAAGACTGTAAACCTGTCACCTTTCTCAGAGGTGGCATTCAGCACTTGATGGTTGTTTCATGCTATTTGTGTATGCATCTGTGTTTAAAGAGATCAGAGTGAAGCCGGAAAGTAAACGCAAAGTGTTAGAATCGACTAATGCCTAATGGGATTTTTTTTTCCCATTATGGAACCAACAAAAAATCCTTAACCTTATTTGGGAGTTACTTTGAGCAAAAATTATATACAGATATCTGTATCCACATACACACACACACCTCATATAATCTATTGGGGTTTTTTTTCTTATTAATGTAATAGTTGTATATTCTAAAGAGTCTCAGGATGAAAATACTATAATACTACTGCCCTCTCCTCTAGAAACCAGATGATACAACAGTTCAGACTATGGGTTCTGAAACCAAAATACTCAAAATCCTGCCTTTTCCACTCAAAGTGTATGAACTTCAAAAATGCTCTCCATTTTTCAGTTTTCTTGTTTAAAATGAGGATAAAACCTACTTCACACAGTTGCTGAGAAGTATCACTTCACATATGGATAAAGTAGAATATAAATATTGCCTGATATTGTTGTAATAAAAGTAACACTTTCATTCCTGCTCTAAAATATTGTTAGACATTAAATGGTAGACAAAATTTTTGTTCATAATTATGTAAAAAAAAAAGGCAATAAATGGGTGATTTTCTTTTTCCAGAGACTAATTACAAGCATCATAAGTGATAGGTTTTCTGTGAACAAGGTTTTTTGTGCTTTTTTTACTCTTTATTTTCATTTTATTACTATTTTTCTAAATTTATGTTGGCTGTGACAGGTCTTTGCTGCTGCACACGGGCTCTCTCTAGTTGAGCCGGCAGGGGCTGCTCTGCATTGCAGTGTGGGCTTCCTATTGTGGAGCACAGGCTCTAGAACATGGGCTTTGGTAGTTGCAAGTTGTGGGCTCTACAGCGTGGGCTTAGTATTTGTGGCACACAGGGTTAGTTGTTCCCTAGCCAGTGGAATCTTCCTGGACCAGGGATCGAACCCATGTTTCCTGCATTTTCAGGTGGATTCCTATCCACTGTACCAATAGGGAAGTCTTGTGAACAAGGTGTGATTTGTCACTTATTTTCTATGTTCAATGTTTGCTAATTCACTCATTTATTTAGTTATTTGGAGAGGAAAAAAAAACCCTGAAAATAAAAGTTTAATTTAATTTTCTCCTCATAAATAAGCTCAATATTAATAAATTTCTATTCTTCACACATGAAATTATTTTAAAATATAATTCATCATTTCTAAAATAGTTACATTATAATTATTTTAGACTTTAAAATAAAATATATATATTTCCTTAATAACTTACAAGATATTAACATTTATATGTTGGGTAATGTCTTTCTGAGAAATAGAAGAGTTATAAGAATGGGTCTGCAACACATAGTTAAATCAAAAATATTGATTTTCTTCAGGAATTTTTTTAGAACCTATATGGTAGTAAGGTGTTGAAATTCCATTTGAGGTAGATAAGATCTATGAAAAGTCAAATATGTGTAACCTATAGAGCAATCACTACATCAACTATATAAAGAAATGTAGTAAAACATACAATAGACAAACTAGAAAGAAATACTAAAAACATTCAAAGAAAACCAAAGGAGTCAGGGAAAGAAAAACAAAGGAAGAAAAAGGAAGAAATAAGATAAATAACAAATGTTAAAATTAAACTCAAATTTATGTATAATCATATTCAGTATAAATGAAGTTTATACTTCAATTTAAAAGACAAAAGTTGTCAGAATAGATTTAATGACCTATCCATATTCTGTTTATAAGATACTTATTCAAATGTAATGAACTTTGCAGTTTAAAAAGTAAAAAGGTAAAGACATACCACATAAACATTAATCAAGGTAAAACAGAGGTGGTATACTTAATACAAAAGTAGACTTCAGAGCAAAGAAATCATCCAAGGCTAGAGGGGAAACCACATAATGTTAAAAGAGTCAGTTTGCCAAAAGGAACAAAATAACCCTAAATCCGTATGCACCTAAGAACAGAGCTTCAAAATACATAAAGAAAAACTGACAAAACTAAAAGAAAAAATAGACAAATATACAGGTATATTGCAAAACTTCAAAACTTCTTTCTAAGCAGAATGCTGGTTGCCAGGGGCTGGAGTCTGGAGAAATAGGGAAGTACTAATTAAAGGGTATAAACTTCTAGTTATAAGATGACTAAGTTCTAGAGATCCAAGGTATAGCATGGTAACTACAGTTAACAGTACTGCATACTTGAAAACTGAGAAAAGAGTAAGTCACAAATGTTCCTATCACCAAAAGGAAAGAGTAAAAATGTGAGGTGATGGAGATATCAACTAACTCTATTGTGGTAATCATTTCACAATATATGTGTATCAAATTATCATATTACACACTTTAAACTTACATAATGCTATATGTCAGTTTCATGTAGATGAAGACAGGAGAAACAAAAACTCTCCCTTCAGTCAATAGAAATAGTAGAAAGTCAGAAAGGTTATATAAGAACTGTCCAACACAATCAATTATAATTAAGTGACATTTGTAAAACATTCCATCCAACAACACCAGAATAGACATTCTTAAAATTGCACCTGGAACAGATACAAAAATAGACTATATCTTGGATGAGAAAACAAACCTGAGAAAATTTAAAGACTTTAAATCATATAAACGAGGGCGGTCCTAAGATGGAAGAAGAATAGGATGGGGAGATCACATTCTCCCCCACAAATTCATCAAAAGAACATTTAAACGCTGAGTAAATGCCACAAAACAACTTCTGAATGCCGGCAGAGGACATCAGGCACCCAGAAAAGCAGCCCATTGTCTTCGAAAAGAGGTAGGAAAAAATACAAAAGACAAAAAAAGAGACAAAAGAGGTAGGGACGGAGCTCCATCCCGGGAAGGGAGTCTTAAAAAGAGAGAAGTTTCCAAACACCAGGAAACACTCTCACTGCCGAGTCTGTGGCGAGCCGTGGAAGCACAGAGGGCAACATAACAGGGAGGAAAAATAAATAAATAGTTAAAACCCACAGATTACGAGCCCAACGGTAACTCCCCCAGTGGAGAAGCAGCGCAGATGCCTGCATCCGCCACTAGAAAGCGGGGTCTGGGCAGGGAGGCACAGGCTGCATTGCTTAGAGTAAGGATCGGGCCTGAATGCCCCGAGGGTAATAAAAGCGAACTAACTTGGGCTAGCAAACCAGACTGTGGGATAGCTACCACGTAAAAAGCTCTAACATAAGGCACCGCCAGGACTGCACACATGACAAAGGACTGAACAGAATTAGGCTGCAGACCATCCCCCTCCGGTGACAGGCAGCCAGAGCTGGAAGGGGGCAATCGCAGCCCCAGGGAGACATTATCTACCAAACTGCAGGCTTCTTTGCTAACTAAGATTTCTTGGGGTTCTGGACAGTCATCTTCCGCCTGAGAAGGTGCACCAGTTGTACACCCAGAAAACTGAGCAGCAGGAATGGGAGAGGTGATAAATCACAGTGACCACGCTCGCCAAACACCTCATTACCTGAGCTGTTCAGACCTGGGAAGGGCACAAAACGCAGGCCCAACCAAGTCTGCGCTTCTGAGGACTACCCGAGTGCCTGAACCTGAGCGGCTTAGACCTGGGAGGTGTATGCAGCCCAGGGCCGCTTCGGACGGTTCCCGGCGGAGCAACCTAGAGCCTGAGCTGTGTGGGCAGGGAGGGCACACATGCTGTGAGTGGGGGCAGGCCCAGTGTGGCTGAGGCACTGCGAGCACACACCAGTGTTATTTGTTTGCAGCGTCCCTCCCTCCCCACAGCGCAACTGAACAAGTGAGCCCAAAAAAAGTGTCCACCGCCGCCCCCCTTGTGTCAGGGTGGAAATCAGACACTGAAGAGACCAGTAAACAGAAGAAGCTAAAACAGAGGAAACCACCTTGGAAGTGACAGGTGCAAAAGATTAAAACTCTGTTGTTAGTACCGACTACATAGGAAGGGGCCTATAGATCTTGAGGAATATAAGCTGGACCAAGGAACTATCCGAAAATGAACTGACCCCACAATACCCACAACAGCACCAGAGAAAGTCCTAGATATATTTTTACTATTTTTATGATCATTCTTTTCTTTAAACTTTTTTAAATTTTTAAGTCCTCTATTACTCCTTAATTTTCATTTTTATAACCTACTATTACTTTTCAAAAAAAAGACCCTATTTTTTTAAAGCAAACTTCATATATATATATATTTTTTAATAATTTTTGTGACTTTGTTTTTTTTTTCTTCTTCTTTTCTTTAATATTGTATTTTTGAAAATCCAAACTCTACTCTGGATTTTTAATCTTTGCTTTTTGTATTTGTTATCAATTTTGTACCTTTAAAAACCCAATCTTCAGTACCCATTTTTACTTGGGAGAGAGATTACTGGCTTGACTGCTCTCTCCTCTTTTGCACTCTCCTTTTTCTCCACCAGGTCACCTCTGTCTCCTCCCTCCCCCTTCTCTTCTCTACCCAACTCTGTGAAGCTCTGTGTGTTCCAGACAGCGGAGAACACTTAGGGAACTGATTACTGGCTGGATCTGTTCTCTCCTTTTCGTTTCCCCCTTTTATCCTCCTAGCCACCTCTGTCTCCTTCCTCGCTCTTCTCCTCTCTGTATAACTCCATGAACATCACTAAGTAGTCCAGACTGTGGAGCGCACATAAGGAAGTGATTACTGGCTAGCTTGCTCTCTCCTCTTTTGATTCCACCTCATCTCATTCGGGTCACCTCTAACTCCCACCTCCCTCTTCTCTTCTCCATGTAACTCTGTGAACCTCTCTGGGTGTCCCTCACTGTGGAGAAACTTTTCATCTTTAACCTAGATGTTTTATCAATGGTGCTGTATAGAAGGAGAAGTCTTGAGACTACTGTAAAAATAAGACTGAAAACCAGAATCAGGAGGCCTAAGTCTAAACCCTGAGAACACCAGAGAACTCCTGACTCCAGGGAACATTAATCGATAGGAGTTCATCAAACACCTCCATACGTACACTGAAACCAAGCACCACCCAAGGGCAAACAAGTTCCAGAGTAAGACATACCATCAAATTCCCCAGCAACCCAGGAACATGGCCCTGAGCTTCAATATACAGGCTTCCCAAAGTTACTCCAAAACCATTGACATTTCATAACTCATTACTGGACACTGCGTTGCACTCCAGAGAGAAGAAATCCAGCTCCACCCACCAGAACACTGACACAAGTTTGCCTAACCAAGAAACCTTGACAAGCCACTGATACAACCCCACCCAAGTGAGGAAACTCTACAATAAAGAGGAACCACAAACTGCCAGAATACAGAAAGGCCACCCCAAACACAGCAATATAAACAAGATGAAGAGACAGAGGAATACCCAGCAGGTAAATAAACAGGATAAATGTTCACCAAACCAAACAAAAGAGGAAGAGATAGGGAATCTGCCTGATAAAGAATTCTGAATAATGATAGTGAAAATGATCCAAAATCTTGAAATAAAAATGGAATCACAGATAAATAGCCTAGAGACAAGGATTGAGAAGATGCAAGAAAGGTTTAACAAGGACCTAGAAGAAATAAAAAAGTGTCAATATATAATGAATAATGCAATAAATGAGATAAAAAACATTCTGGAGGCAACAAATAGTAGAATAACGGAGGCAGAAGATAGGATTAGTGAAGAAGAAGGTAGAATGGTAGAAATAAATGAATCACTGAGGAAAAAAGAAAATTGAATTAAAAGAAATGAGGACAATCTCAGAGACGTCCAGGACAATACAAAATGCTCCAACATTTGAATCATAGGAGTCCCAGAAGAAGAAGACAAAAAGAAAGACCATGAGAAAATCCTTGAGGAGATAATAGTTGAAAACTTCCCTAAAATGGGGAAGGAAATAATCACCCAAGTCCAAGAAACCCAGAGAGTCTCAAACAGGATAAACCCAAGGTGAAACACCCCAAGACACATATTAATCAAATTAACAAAGGTCAAACACAAAGAACAAATATTAAAAGCAGCAAGGGAAAAACAACAACACACAAGGGGATTCCCATAAGGATAACAGCTGATCTTTCAATAGAAACTCTTCAGGCCAGGAGAGAATGGCAGGACATACTTAAAGTGATGAAAGACAATAACCTACAGCCCAGATTACTGTACCCAGCAAGGATCTCATTCAAATATGAAGGAGAAATCAAAAGCTTTACAGACAAGCAAAAGCTGAGAAAATTCAGCACTACCAAACCAGCTCTCCAACAAATGTCAAAGGACATTCTTTAGACAGGAAACACAAAAAGGGTGTATAAACTCGAACCCAAAACAATAAAGTAAATGGCAACGGGATCATACTTATCAATAATAACCTTAAACGTAAATGGGTTGAATGCCCCAACAAAAAGACAAAGACTGGCTGAATGGATACAAAAACAAGACCCCTATATATGTTGCCTACAAGAGACCACCTCAAAACAAGGGACACATACAGACTGAAAGTGAAGGGCTGGAAATAGGTATTCCATGCAAATAGAGACCAAAAGAAAGTAGGAACAGCAATACTCATATCAGATAAAATAGACTTTAAAACAAAGGCTGTGAAAAGAGAAAAAGAAGGCCACTACATAATGATCAAAGGATCAATCCAAGAAGAAGCTATAACAATTATAAATATATATGCTCCCAACATAAGAGCACTGCAATATGTAAGACAAATGCTAACAAGTATGAAAAGGGAAATTAACAATAACACAAAAATAGCGGGAGACTTTAATACCCCACTCACAACTATGGATAGATCAACTAAACAGAAAATTAACACGGAAACACAAACTTTAAATGACACAAAAGACCAGTTAGAACTAATTGATATCTATAGGACATTTCACCCCAAAACAATGAATTTCACCTTTTTCTCAAGCACACATGGAACCTTCTCCAGGATAGATCACATCCTGGGTCATAAATCGAGCCTTGGTAAATTCAAAAAAATTGAAATCATTCCAAGCATCTTTTCTGACCACAATGCAGTAAGATTAGATCTCAATTACAGGAGAAAAACTATTAAAAATTCCAACATATGAAGGCTGAACAACACGCTTCTGAATAACCAACAAATCACAGAAGAAATCAAAAAAGAAATCAAAATATGCATAGAAATGAATGAAAATGAAAACACAACAACCCAAAACCTGTGGGACACTGTAAAAGCAGTGCTAATGGGAAAGTTCATAGCAATACAGGCATACCTCAAGAAACAAGAAAAAAGTCAAATAAATAACCTAACTCTACACCTAAAGCAACTAGAAAAGAAAGAAATGGAGAACCCCAGGGTTAGTAGAAAGAAAGAAATCTTTAAAATTAGGGCAGAAATTAATGCAAAAGAAACAAAAGAGACCTTAGCAAAAATCAACAAAGCCAAAAGCTGGTTCTTTGAAAGGATAAATAAAATTGACAAACCATTAGCCAGACTCATCAAGAAACAAAGGGAGAAAAATCAAATCAATAAAGTTAGAAATGAAAATGGAGAGATCACAACAGACAACACAGAAATACAAAGGATCATAAGAGACTACTATCAGCAATTATATGCCAATAAAATGGACAACGTGGAAGAAATGGACATACTCTTAGAAAAGTACAACTTTCCAAAACTGAACCAGGAAGAAATAGAAAATCTTAATAGACACATCACAAGCATGGAAATTGAAACTGTAATCAGAAATCTTCCAGCAAACAAAAGACCAGGTCCAGATGGCTTCACAGCTGAATTCTACCAAAAATTTCGAGAAGAGCTAAACCTATCCTACTCAAACTCTTCCAGAAAATTGCAGAGGAAGGTAAGCTTCCAAACTCATTCTACGAGGCCACCATCACCCTAATACCAAAACCTGACAAAGATGCCACAAAAAAAGAAAACTACAGGCCAATATCACTGATGAACATAGATGTAAAAATCCTTAACAAAATTCTAGCAATCAGAATCTAACAACACATTAAAAAGATCATACACCGTGACCAAGTGGGCTTTATCCCAGGGATGCAAGTATTCTTCAATATCCACAAATCAATCAATGTAATATACCACATTAACAAATTGAAAAATAAAAGCCATATGATTATCTCAATAGATGCAGAGAAAGCCTTTGACAAAATTCAACATTCATTTATGACAAAAACTCTCCAGAAAGCAGGAATAGAAGGAACATACCTCAACATAATAAAAGCTATATATGACAAACCCACAGCAAACATTATCCTCAATGGTGAAAATTGAAAGCATTTCCCCTAAAGTCAGGAACAAGACAAGAGTGCCCACTTTCACTGCTATTATTCAACATAGTTCTGGAAGTTTTGGCCACAGAAATCAGAGCAGAAAAAGAAATAAAAAGGAATCCAAATTGGAAAAGAAGTAAAACTCTCACTGAGTGCAGATGACATGATCCTCTACATAGAAAACCCTAAAGACTCAACCAGAAAATTACTAGAGCTAATCAATGAATATAGTAAAGTTGCAGGATATAAAATCAACACACAGAAATCCCTTGCATTTTTATACAGTAATAATGAGAAAATAGAAAAAGAAATTAAGGAAACAATTCCATTCACCATTGCAACAAAAAGAATAAAATACTTAGGAATATATCTACCTAAGAAACTAAAGACCTATATATAGAAAACTATAAAACACTGGTGAAAGAAATCAAAGAGGACACCAATAGATGGAGAAATATACCATGCTCATGGATCAGAAGAATCAGTATAGTGAAAATGAATATACTATGCAAAGCAATCTATAGATTCAATGCAATCCCTATCAAGGTACCAGGAGTATTTTTCACAGAGCTAGAACAAATAATTTCACAACTTGATGGAAATATAAAAAAGACTCGAATAGCCAAAGCAATCTTGAGAAAGAAGAATGGAACTGGAGGAATCAACCTGCCTGACTTCCAGCTCTACTACAAAGCCAAAGTCATCAAGACAGTATGGTAGAGGCACAAAGACAGAAATATAGATTAATGGAACAAAATGGAAAGCCCAGAGATAAATCCACATGCCTATGGACACCTTATCTTTGACAAAGGAGGCAAGAATATACAATGGATTAAAGACAATTTCTCTAACAAGTGGTGCTGGGAAACTGGCCAACCACTTGTAAAAGAATGACACTAGAACACTTTCTAACACCATTCACAAAAATAAACTCAAAATGGATTAAAGATCTAAAGGTAAGACCAGAAACTATAAAACTCCTAGAGGAGAACATAGGCAAAACACTCTCTGATATAAATCACAACAGGATCCTCTATGACCTACCTCCCAGAATACTGGAAATAAAAGCAAAAATAAACAAATGGGATCTAATTAAAATTAAACGCTTCTGCACAACAAAGGAAACTATAAGCAAGGTGAAAAGACAGCCTTCAGAATGGGAGAAAATAATGGCAAAGGAGGCAACTGACAAACAACTAATCTCAAAAATATACAAGCAACTCCTGCAGCTCAGTTCCAGAAAAATAAACGACCCAATCAAAAAATGAGCCAAAGAACTAAATAGACATTTCTCCAAAGTAGACATACAGATGGCTAACAAACACATGAAAAGATGCTCAACATCACTCATTATCAGAGAAATGCAAATCAAAACCACAATGAGGTACCATTTCATGCCAGTCAGAATGGCTGTGATCCAAAAGTCCACAAGCAATAAATGCTGGAGAGGGTGTGGAGAAAAGGGAACCCTCTTAACACTGTTGGTGGGAATGAAAACTAGTACAGCCACTATGGAGAACAGTGTGGAGATTCCTTAAAAAACTGGAAATTGAACTGCCTTATGACCCAGCAATCCCACTGCTGGGCATACACACTGAGGAAACCAGAATTGAAAGAGACACGTGTACCCCAATGTTCATCGCAGCACTGTTTATAATAGCCAGGACATGGAAGTAACCTAGATGTCCATCAGCAGATGAATGGATAAGAAAGCTGTGGTACATATACACAATGGAGTATTACTCAGCCACTGAAAAGAATACATTTGAATCAGCTCTAATGAGGTGGATGAAACTGGAGCCTATTATACAGAGTGAAGTAAGGCAGAAAGAAAAACACCAATACAGTATACTAATGCGTATATACGGAATTTAGAAAGATGATAACGATAACCTTGTATGCGAGACAGCAAAAGAGACACAGATGTACAGAACAGTCTTTTGGACTCTGTGGGAGAGGGAAAGGGTGGGATGATTTGGGAGAATGGCATTGAAACATGTATAATATCATATAAGAAACAAATCGCCAGTCTAGGTTCAATGCAGGATACAGGATGCGTGGGGCTGGTGCACTGGGATGACCCAGAGGGATGGTATGGGGAAGGAGGTGGGAGGGGGGTTCAGGATTGGGAACACACGTACACTCATGGCAGATTCATGTTGATGTATGACAAAACCGATACAATATTGTTAAGTAAAAAATAATAATAATAAAAAGAATTAAAATAAATAAATAAATCATATAAATGGTGTTCTCTGAAAATGATGAAATTAATCCAGAAATCAATAACAGAAATGTAACAGGGAAAATTCTACACACTTAGAAATTAAGCAACAAACCCCTACATAATCCATAGGTCAGAGGAAATCTCAAGGAAAATTATAAAGCAATTTAAAGTGAATAAAATAAAAATACAATGTATCAAAATGTGGCATACAGGTAAAACAGTGCTCAGAGAGAAATTTCTAGCAATCATTGCTCATGTAGGCAGCTCTAGCTTTGAGAAATTCCAACATATATGAATTTCAGTTACCACAGTTTAACTAAATAATATTAGTCCCTAATGACACTTCAAATTTTAGTTACTAAACACTATATTTTTAGTATATGTTTACTGCAAATAATCACATAAAGTGCAAACTGTTTCTAGCTTTTCAGTCCACAAATCACTGTGTAAACAACAGATGAGCATCATGAGTGACCAATTACTTCTTTCAAAGTCTATCAATAATTGGCCACCATAAATCTATTATTTAGTTCATACACAGACAGCAAATAGTGTAGTTGTGTTGAATCCTTGTTTTCCAGTGATGAACCCATCTGACATTTTCTAAAATGCATAATCAAAAGAGGAAACTGGCCAACAAAGAAGAATGTACTGCAAAGAAGTGAGATGAAGTTTGAAGTCAACATACATGGAATCACAGAAGAAATAGCTGGCTGTGGAAATGCTGACAATGTAACCATTCAGGAAGCTCTGGAGAAACCAGAGGAACTCAGTGAAGATATATCTTTTGCAAATATTCTCTCCCACTCTTTTTTTTCCAGAAAAGTTTCTCTGAGGCAAGGGAACTTCAAACGTTCGCTCAATGTGAAAAGTAAATAAATACTATTAAATTATGCCAATTTTCTGTGTGGATATTGCACTACAGTTATATAAGGTATCACTCACCATAGGAAGCTGCGTGAAAGGTTCAAGGGATTCTATGTACTATTTTTGCAACTTCTTTTAAGTTTTCCCTGTTGGATCAGTCGGTAAAGAAATCTGCCTGCAATGCAGGAGACCCGGGTTAGATCCCTGGGTCAAGAAGATCCCCTGGAGCAGGAAATGGCAACCACTCCAGTATTCTTCCCTGGGAAATTCCATGGACAGAGGACCCTGGCAGGCTATAGTCCATGGGTCGCGAGTGTCAGACACGAACTAGCAACTAAACCATCACCATCACCACCACATAAGTCTATAATCATTTCAAAATAAAAGGTTAAAATAAATAAACTTTGTGACATCCAAATATTTGAAGGCTTTCCAAAGCTAAGGTATGTAAGTATAGAGAACTTACTTTGCCCTTTCATTAATCCTCTCTAAATACCACATCACAACTTAGAAACAGTTTTGGAAGAGAAAAGAAGTCTCTTTTGGAGGTTTGTGGGGAAAGGCTATCCAAGACCAATAAGAGTTCTTGGCCTTGGTGCCATTGAATTAGTGGATCTCTTAGGAAAACTGTATTTGCAGTAATAGAGACACCAACACAAACTGGCTTAACTGAAATGCCCTGGCTCACACAGTGCAGAGGACATTTAGGTTTCTGGTGTGGTTTGATGAGAACTCCAGTCTACAGACATACCTCATTTTTATGCACTTCACTTTATCACACTTTGCCGGTGCTGTCTTTTTTTGGAAACTGAAGGTTTGTGGCGACCATGCATGGAGCAAGTCTATTGACACAATTTTTCCAACAGCATTTCCTCACCTTGTATCTCTGCATCACATTTTGGTAATTCTCAAAATATTTCAAGCTTTTTCATTGTTGTGTTTGTTACAGTGATCTGTGATCCGTGATCTCTGATCACTATTGCAAAAAAAAATTACAACTTATTGAAGGCTTTGTGTTTTAACAATAAACTGTTTTCTTAATTAAGGCATGTTCATTGTTTTTTAGATATATTGCTCTTGCTCACTTAGTAGACTATAGCATGAAAGTGAAAGTCACTCAGTCGTGTCCAACTCTTTGGGACCCCCATGGACTATACAGTCCATGGAATTCTCCAGGCCAGAATGCTGGAGTGGGTAGCCTATCCCTTCTCCAGGGGATCTTCCCAACCCAGGAATCAAACCAGGGTCTCCTACATTGCAGGTGGATTCTTTACCAACTGAGCTATCAGGGAAGCCCAAAGTATACTATAGTGTAAACATAATTTCATGGAGAACTAAATAAATTCTGTACAATGCTTTATCCTGATGTTTGCTTCATTGTGGTCATCTGGAATTGAACTCACAATATCTCCAAGGTATGCTGTAATTCTCTGTCATTCACTGAGCTTTACCACCCAGGTGTGCCAGCTGTATCCCGAGACTGGCTTTCCTCATGGCAGGAAAGTAACAATAGCAGTTCCAGGCCTCACATAAAGATGAGACACCATCCAGAAGGAGAGAGAACTGTTTTCTCAGGCTTTGAATAAATGCCATGGGCTTCACTCTGACTGGAACAACTCATTTGTCATGTGAACCAATATGAACCAATCACTATGAAGAGGGTGATGAAACTTCACTATGGGCTAAGCCAATCAGAGTCCAGTTCTAAAGCTAGTTGTTGTTCAGTTGCTACAGTGTGTCCAACTCTTTTGAGATCCCATGGGCTGTAGTCTGTCAGGCTCCTCTGTCCATGGGATTTCCCCAGCAAGAATACTGGAGTGGATTGCCATTTCCTTCCCCAGGGGATCTTTGCAACCCAGGGATCAAACCCACATCTCCTGCACTGGAGGCGGATTCTCTATCACTGAGCCACCAGGGAAGCCCAAAGCAAGAGCTCAGGCCAATTATCTGGACTAGTGGTTAGTCTCTTGTAAAGCAGGGATGGAATTGATGCTGAAGAAGCAACAATTGTGTCCACTGCAGACAAAGTCACATTTAAACAGAGGCTGTGCCTGCCTAATAATCATTTAGATACCAACAACTGGAAAGGTCTTGTTCTTCATTCTAATAACAGAACTATGTAATCAAGTATTTAGGATGGAAGATATTTACTTATTTGGTCAACCAATCATTTTAAAAAATGGTTAGAGCATTGAATCATTATTTCACTATTTAATAAGACACCTTGATAGATCAAGTATCCAAAGATTGGTTAAATTTTTATATGCGTGTATATTCAGACTGTGTTTATATAGGTCTATTATTTTTCAAGAATTTTACTGGTAGTTTTAAAAATTAATTAAGACAACAAGTAACATTCATTTTAACAAGAGTAATCAGCAACTGAGTACTAATACCATCACGTTTTCTCTGTATAATGTAAATTCAACCCCTTGAGAATTTGAGGAGTTTTGGGGAGTAGGCAAATAGTTTCTTTCTTTTGCAAGCTGACATATAACAGATTTATTACTGCTTTCTCCTCCACCCACAAATTTACTTGTAATTTTATCAGATCAACTGGTTGTTTTGGCACCATAAAGCCAAATATATATTCAAGCTGTTCACCCACTAAGTGAACTACAATATTATGGAAGCATTTTCATATGCAAATGAAGTGCACCAAACGGAAAACCAACAGCAGTTTCCTCTAAAATTTGAAAATCAACTTTTGAAATTGATCTTCTTTAACCATCTGGTCATAGCACTAAATGACTTAGTAGAAAAACTGTCTCCCATTTTTATTGGCTTGAGAGAGGGTAAATGTTTGTTTTTAATACGTTTTGTTAATCTTGTATTCAAAGGAACCAGAGGAGAGCCACTGATATTAGTATATCTACTATAGAAAGTTCAGATACCCTCTGTGTACATAGTCTATTTTTGATCTACAATTGTTCTTTTCCACCTACTCCCACTTAATGTTTCCCTGTTATTCTCTTCCACTCACATAGTTCTTTTTAAAGAAAAAAAAGTTTTATACATACAAAAAGATCTTTTCAGTTCTTTATTCTTTTGATTTATTTTCTTATCCTGACTGATTCATGGTTATCCCCCTCCTATATTTTAATTATACTGTGTCATCCTCTACCTAATTTTCCTTAGCTAATTTAGAGCAAAGAATCACGCATATCCACTGAGTCTCTTTTATTCTTAAAATACAATATAAATGCTATTTCTTTGATGATTTCCAGATCAAAATATTTTTAAATAATTGAATGTTCTTCTTTACAAATTCACAGAAAGAAATTTTGCTTCTCTATTTTTTGCAAGATTTAGTCCTCAGGGACTAAAGTCCTCGAGACTTCCTAGAACAGAAAAAAGATTGCAAACAATTTTATTTATAGAAAAGGAAAGTCTGTTAACTGAGCAACTGTAAGAACTGTTCACATGTAAGATTTTAGAAATTTCAAAACCACATACTTATCTTACCCTTGATATGACTATAGTTCTGTTCCAAATTATTAATAATGCAAAATTAATTTCCTAAATTAATATAACATTCTATAGATGAAAAGATTAGAAATAGGCCCTCAAGAGGACAAATTTTCACAATCAAAGCTATTTCCTCCTTTGCCAGGTGTCCTGAAACAAAAATATATTGATTCCTAATGACCTTTGATACACTGACACATTTCTTACTTGTATAAGTGAATCTTTAACTAGGAAGGAAGGGAGGAGATAGGAAGGGAGAGAGGGAAAAAAGAAAAGGAATGAAAAGAGTAAGAAAAGAAAGTCATTTTTTTGTAAGGATACCACTGTCTTATACTCTTGGGGAGACATATGCCAAGTAATTTAGTATGTATATGATCAAAGGAGTTTACATGCTTTTTGCTCTACTAAAATAATTAAGTAACCCAAAGGCAAAAGGTCCCAGAGAAGGCAAAGCTAATGGTCCTTCTGTTATAAATTCACCTTTGCAGCTGGTCACAGTGAGGAAAGGACTCTGGCCACTGGTGTTCTGCACACACACCATCCAACCCCGACTGAACCTCAGGGGGGATACCATACTAGCCCACCCCACCCCACCCCAGCACTGCAATGACATCACACTGACTTGTCTTCAGATCCCAACCTCTACTCCTGTTTCTGCTCATAGTCTCTTGTGTTGTCTTCCTCCATGTGTAGAAAGGAGAAAATTACAGCACCAATGTCAGAACTGGTATGAAAACTAAATCAGAAAATATATTAAAAATATAAAACACATAGATTTTTCCTAAAAATAAATTTCCATTGATCTATATTTCTGTCTCTGTGCCAGTACCATACTGTCTTGATGACTGTGGCTTTGTAGTAGAGCCTGAAGTTAGGCAGGTTGATTCCTCCAGTTCCATTCTTCTTTCTCAAGATTGCTTTGGTTATTCGAGGTTTTTTGTATTTCCATACAAATTGTGAAATTATTTGTTCTACCTCTGCCTTATGACCTAGCAATCCCACTGCTGGGCATACACACCGAGGAAACCAGAATTGAAAGAGACACGTGTACCCCAATGTTCATCGCAGCACTGTTTATAATACCCAGGACATGGAAGCAACCTAGATGTCCATCAGCAGATGAATGGATAAGAAAGCTGTGGTACATATACACAATGGAGTATTACTCAGCCATTGAAAAGAATACATTTGAATCAGCTCTAATGAGGTGGATGAAACTGGAGCCAATTATATAGAGTGAAATAAGCCAGAAAGAAAAACACCAATACAGTATACTAATGCATATATATGGAATTTAGAAAGATGGTAACGATAACCTTGTATGCGAGACAGCAAAAGAGACACAGATGTACAGAACAGTCTTTTGGACTCTGTGGGAGAGGGAGAGGGTGGGGTTATTTGGGAGAATGGCATTGAAACATGTATAATATCATATATGAAACAAATTGCCAGTCCAGGTTCGATCATGATACTGGATGCTTGGGGCTGGTGCGAGGTTCAGGATCAGGAACACGTTTATACCTGTGGTGGATTCATGTTGATGTATGGCAAAACCAATACAATATTGTAAAGTAATTAACCTCCAATTAAAATAAATAAATTTATATTTTAAAAAACTTAAATTTCCACTCTCTCTTTAAAAGATCTAGAATAAAATTATTTTTAAGTCTTTTCCTGATCCATAGGGGGAGGGTGGAGGAAATTTTTCACGTGTCAACCATTCATGTCATTCAGATATGGCCTCATTATGATCAACATTATTTGTTTTTTCTTCCCACACAGAAAAAGATACACCTCCGGTATTAAAAAATGGTGCAATAATTTAATAAAGAGAAAGCTGGTTCCCTTGTATTTTTCTTCAAAAAAAAAAAAAAAAACCCCACAACTAAGCATTATAATAGCAAACTTCTATAAAGTGCTTACCATATACCATAGACATATATTAGTCATTCAATCCTTAAAACCTTTGTACTATTATTACTATATTCATTTTACAGATAAGAACATTGAGTAAGAGAGAACTTAGTTTTCCCAAGGGCACCAAGCAAAAGAATGGTAGAGATGTGCTTTGAACCAAGAAGAAGCTATGCATTTTAACTACCATACCCTATCTCCCCATGGATGAGAGTCTTAACTGGTCCATCCTCTCATTAATGCCAAGCATTTTGTTCCTCCAGGATGTGAACCAGTTCTTTTCTAGGAGATGTCTGTGATGCCCCTCTTGAGATGGTAAGCTGCAATTTTTTATCCAGAGGAGAAAACAGTACATATACAACACAGCTCTAGCCTCTAACAATTTGGCTTTGAGCAGCAGGACAAAGGGCCTTGGAAACAAACATCTTTGATCATTTAAACTATCTTTATGGTTGTTAATAAAAAGTCATACAGAATGCATTCATTTTCCTTTTGCACTCACAATTAAGTAGAATTATTGCAAAATCTGCAGGAACTTGAAGCATCTTACACAAATACTTCTGGAAATGATACAAACCTAACATTTCACTGCCATGTAATTAATCAGTATCACCTGGTGATGAGAGGTACTATGATGGTTCTTGAGCTGGATCATGGTGGGTTTTAAATGGCAATTTATTCCCTAAATGCTACCTTCATTATCTACATGTGATGACCTAGGTTTTATGTGCTCATGGTGTTTCTTTTGGGCTTCCCAGGAGGCACTAATAGTAAAGAAACTGCCTGCCAGTGCAGGAGACATAAAAGACGAAGGTTCACACCCTGAATCAGGAAGATCCCCTGGAAGAGGGCAATCCACTCCAGTATTCTTGCCTGGAGAATCCTTGTGGACAGAAGAGCCTGGAGGCCTACAGTCTATAGGGTCACAGAGTTGGACATGACTGAGCAACTTAGCACGCACACATGGTGTGTCCCTCAGTAGCTCAAAACCACCCTTTTGTGGTAGATGCTGTAACATGCTCCCTCCAGAACACATTCCCGTAGGTGGAACAACTAAAATAAATTCCCTAGAAATGAACACCTTTCATTCTGAGAGTGCATTTGTAAGTCAATTTGTTCTTAAGTCCAACAAAGTTAGCCTAGATACCCAACTAACACAGTCAGCTACATACTGCCACTTTTATTCCTGTGTCTGCACATCCTGGGCTTGAAATAAAGATACTGTTCTACTTACTGAACTCTACACAGCATTGTACAGTGGAGCACACAAAAGCACAGCCACTTTTGTGGGTGCACAAAAGTGCCAAAAGGATGCACGCATGTGCCAGAAATGAGAACTAACTTACATGACTGGACACGTGAATGCACACTAGCATCTCTGAAAGTCGGTAACTTGAAGGTTGCTGTGTAAGGGACTTACTCTGATGATTGATAAGGGTTTCCAGCTGAGCCTCTTTCTGGGAATTACTTGTGCCTAGAATCACTTCACCCAAATTTCTTCCCCCTCCTCTGGGTCAGCCCGCACCCAGTGATGGTTAATATTGGGATCTAAAGTCCTTACCCCTTTGCCTCTATTCAGAACACTCCGTGGACCATTCCAGCTCCTCCACATCCCGTGGGATCAGCTGAGGTCTTTGCTGGACCCGCATTCAAGTTTGGCTTCACTCTCAACCTATCCAACTTCATCCTCTCAGAGCTATGGATCCCATAAGCACACCCCGATAAATCTCCTGCCACAAACCTCTGCTTCAGAATCTGCTTTCTTGGAACCTGACGTGAAGCAATTGTTTAACAAAATTAGTCTCTATATTGTGTGTGTGTGTGTGTTAAGTCACTTCAGTCATGTCTGACTTTTTGTGACGCTATGGACCATAGCCTGCCAGGCTCCTCTGTCCTTGGGATTCTTCAGGAATGAATATTAAAGTGGGTTGCCATGCCCTCTTCCAGGGGATCTTCCTGAGTCAGGGATCAAACCCATGACTTCTAATCTCCTTCATTGGCAGGTGGGTTCTTTACCACTAGCGCCGCTTGGGAAGCCCCAGTCTCCATACTGTCTGGTGCAAATATGTCCTGCTTTCTGCAGACCATACTGGCCTCATCTTCTGCCTTCCCATGATGAACGATATTTGTATTCTGTGATATACTGGCAGTGTCCCTGGCAAGGACGTTTTCTCAGGTCAATATAATTATGAAAATTGCTTCAGTCAAGCACTGTCATTGAAGGACTTTATTATAAACTCAACACATGAGTCGATCCCATAACATCATCTAAGAAACCTTTAAAATTTCATATTGAAAAAGATAGTACAGTCTAAAAAATAAACAGCAATAACTTTACTGGACAATTGGCTCAACCTGTGAAATTCAAGTCTCTTAAGAGTGGCCAGCAGTTCAATGGAAGATTATGATTTCAATGATCATGAAGTTTCATAAACCACTGATGTCAGGCAAAATATGGAGCATATTCTTCTAGATTATGTTGCTTTCCCTCCAATTCTTCACAACTATATATGCATCTCTTCAGAGCTCTCCATTTTGTTTGCTCAAGATTAAGACATCGTCATTCTAATAAATGGAAAGAGATGACATCAAAGCAAGGTATGCTCCATAGCCCGGAGCTTTGTTAATTACCAACCAATATCAAAGCATCTTCTTTATATATTTTGTGGATTTTGTACAGCACTTTTCTCAACATAAATAGACTTTTATAACCAGAAAAAAAAATTCTGTTTGACAAGAGCTTAAAAACAGGCATACACGTGCACACACACACAATAGCAACTCTCTAACAACAAAACCTTTTGCTTTTACAAAACTATTCTAGCCTTAGAGCACCGTACTGGCAACTATGAGATCTTAAATAGAGCTATACATTTGGGGTCTATGTAAACCTAAACAATTTTCCAAAGAATCTAAAATCTGAACCTAAGACTAGGATTAATAAATTCTTACTGTACTCACCACCCAAGCTTCCTAGAATCTATAACTTTGCACTTGCTGATTATTTTTTATTGATTTAACATTATACTTAGAGATATCTCTTCCCTGGTGGCTCAGACAGTAAAGAATCTGCCTAAAATGCATGAGACTCAGGTTTGATCCCTGAGTCAGGAAGATCCCCTGGAGGAGGAAATGGCAACCCACTCCAATATTCTTGCCTGGAGAATTTCAGGGGTGATCTCTATATTTCTTTGGAGCTTTATCTCTGGTCTAAAACAAGGAGAGATTTAAACCGAAATTTGTACTCTTTTACTCTTGTTTTACTTACAGTGAGCTGTACTTTCCAAAGACAGCTGCAATGATTTGTCCCATCTTTCTAGCTTTTCTTACAATATGACCACGACATCTCTCCCAGGAAGTTATAGTGCCTTTCTTTGAAATTGATTGTATCCTTGTGACTGCCTTATCCATGAGTAGGACAGAAGTAATACCATGTGAATTTCAAGGCTAGATCACAAAATGCATGTGCTTCAGCTTTGGTCTCTTGAGGCTCACTCTTATAGTAGTTGCCATGCTGTGCTGTGCTCACTTAGTCGTGTCCAATTCTTTGTGGCCCCATGAACTGTAGCCCACCAGGCTTCTCTGTCCATGGAGTTTTCCAGGCAAGAATACTGGGGTAGGTTGCCATTTCCTCCTCCAAGGGATCTTTCTGATCCAGGGACTGAATCCGCGTCTCGTGCTCCTGCATTGCCAGGCGGATTCTTTACCACTGAGCCACCTGGGAAGTCACCATGCTATAAGGAAGCCCAAGAAACCTGAGCAGTGGTATAAGGGAAAATCCTCTCTGAAGGCTAAACTTGGGTTGCTGCTGCTACTGCTGCTAAGTCGCTTCAGTTGTGTCCGACTCTGTGCGACCCCATAGACGGCAGACCACTGGGCTCCTCTGTCCCTGGGATCCTCCAGGCAAGAACACTGGAGTGGGCTGCCATTTCCTTCTCCAATGCATGAAAGTGAAAAGTGAAAGTGAAGTTGCTTAGTCATGCCTGACTCTTAGCGACCCCATGGACTGCAGCCTACCAGGATTCTCCATCCATGGGATTTTTCCAGGCAAGAGTAACTGGAGTGGGTTGCCATTGCCTTCTCCAAACTTGGGTTAGGCTCTCCCTTATATACTTTCACAGTACTGTGTATTTTTCCTACAGATTTATAAAAACAATAGTAATCAATTAATTTCTTGAACATTTATTCACTTGTCATCAACTTCTTCCTCTAGAATTTAATTTCAAGAGGACCAAAACTAGTCAGTCTTATCTTTGTCTGCCTTCTGTCTAGAATGCCTGCCATGTAATGGACCATCAACAAATGTTGACCAAATTCAAAAAGGGACAAAAAGGGCAAGCAGTTGGCAAGACCTCACATCAGATGTTTGTGACCTTAAGGATAAAGTACAGCTCTTTCAAAGGATTTGAAAGCTTACAAAGAGACCATGACTATTGCACTAAAAATTAAATGCTAATAACGTTTAAATCTGAGCAAAGCTGGGCATATAGGAAATGTTTATATATATGGCATGTTTTCCCAGATCACAGTTATCTGGCTCTACACCCCTCTTTTTTGGCAGAAGTGCCTTTCGTTTTCAATCCTCTCACAAAGCTTGGAGTCCCAGTCAGGGTGCTTGAGTTGTGCCTGTGGAATAGAGCAGCTCATTTGTATGGCATTGCCTTCCTAATCAGCTTCCTTCATGGCTCAGTGGGTGAAGACTCCATCTGCAAGGCAAGAGACACAGGAGACGTGGGTTTAACCCCTGGGTTTAATCCCTGGAGTTGGAAATGGCAACCTACTCCCTCCAGTATTCTTGCCCAGAGAATCCCATGAACAGAGGTGCCTGGTGAGCTACAGTCCACTCAGTTGCAAGAGTTGGACACAACTGAGTGAGTAAATGTGCCTTCATAATTCTCCTTTCTTGTTCAAAACTACTACAGTGATAAAGTCACAGATCTTGGCGCTGCTGCATTTTGACCTGGACACTTCTCTGTTTTGGAGGGGAAGTGGGGACTGTCCCAGGTATTGTGGGATCACAACATCCATGGCCTCTGCCCAGCAGACAGTGGTAGCAAAACCCCCGCAGCCCCCACCAGGTCCCTCCAAGTTGTGTTAACCAAAAAAAAAAAAAATGTCTCTGGACATTGCTTGATGTCCCTGGAAAGAAAAATTGCCAGGTGTTGAGAATCACCGGTCACAGAGGAAACACAGAAAAGCTGCCAGGCAGCCATCAAGCCTCTGTGTAAGGAGCAGAGCACAGTTGACGTGGGCACCAAGGGTGTCAGGGCCGACACACTGTGACTGGTGGCCTTCCCCTCAGAGCCAGGTCCAGGCAGGTCCGGCCTGATGGTCAGCCACCTTGTGTCATTTTGTTCTAAGTTAGGCACATGTGTCTACTGACCCTCAGTAGTCAGGTGCTCTTCACCCTCCTCTAAGGCTGCACTCCTCAATAAAAGCCTCAAAGCAAAGCTTTTGTACATTAAATACCTTCTGGAGGTTTTAGACAATTCTTTTATCCATATTCTATTTTTGCCACGATCCCTCTTGATAGGGTCTGGGATGAGGTCTATTGGTCCATCCAGAGTACAAGTCAGAGAAGGCAATGGCACCCCACTCCAGTACTCTTGCCTGGAAAATCCCATGGATGGAGGGGCCTGGTAGGCTGCAGTCCATGGGGTCACTAAGGGTCAGACACGACTGAGCGACTTCACTTTCACTTTCACGCATTGGAGAAGGCAATGGCAACCCACTCCAGTGTTCTTGCCTGGAGAATGCCAGGGACGGGGGAGTCTGGTAGGCTGCCGTCTATGGGGTCGCACAGAGTCGGACACAACTGAAGCAACTTAGCAGCAGCAGCAGCAGAGTACAAGTGATACCTGATACATGATATACTATGTATCCTCACTACCCAGCAAGGGCTTCTTCAGGGTTTAAGACACACCCAAATACACAGGAATCCAATGATAAGGATGACTCAGATTCAGCCTCAGACCTTTACCATAATCACATATGAAATAAGTAGTACTCATAGCAGGACAGGGCTATAAATGATTATATTGAGTTTCTGTTCACATCTCTCCCCAAATCTTGCTGAAAACATTGATTAAAAACCATTAGCTAACATCTCTCATGGGGATACCAGACAAGTAAGTGTCATGAAATGAGTGTTTCTCCACATTCCTTAAAGTGACCCAGGCTTCTCCAGTGTTCGCGATTCAAAGGACATTTCCTCAAGGTCAGTTCCATGTTTCAACACATTAAAATTGAGGCTGTTTTCCAAGTCCCAGGAAGGAGAGATTCAATAACTTACACACCTTTCTGCTTTCCTGCTGGTCTGTTCATAGAGGAGGCAGCCTGCTTACAAATTATTGAAACAGAAAAGCCAGATAATGCGTTTTGAGAACAGCCTCAGAAACAGTGCCTGGGTCACTCCCTCTGTGTTTTATGGATGCCTATGCCATCTGGCTGTAAGAGTTCTGGTTTCATGGGGGTGATGCAGTTATGGTCCAGTCCCCACATAGCTCACTTTAAAATATAAGGATTCCTGTGCAAAGACAGATACTCCAGGAAACAGGGGGTGGCCACTGTCTGTGATTTTAAAGCTTGTAATTGCAAATAGTGTCACCTAGGATTGAAAAGTTAGAATGTGGACAATCTGTCTTCCTTCTCCATATTGCTCTGGAGATGAATTTAAGGGTGTCTTCTGAGGCCAACTGAATCACCACCCTTTGCTTCAGTGGCTATGTGAAATGTTTTTAAATTATTTTATGTTGTGTAAAAGTTCAGATAAATCTTTATCTTCTCTGCAGTGATCTGACATTGGAAATCATCTTGCAGCAACAGAATATCGAGAGTGAGATTTGAGGTTATTTTCCGCCATGACAAAATAGGTTGTATGTGTTGTTCCAATTGCATCCATGAAAAGGAAGGTTCTAGAATCTCAGATAGGTCATAAATATTCAGGTTATTTATAATGAAACAGAACTCGTCATTCACATAGATGCCAATGACTCTGACCTACCTGCCCTGTATAATAGGGAATCTGGTGACACATTTGGGATGCAGAGCATGTGCTTCAGAGGATGATGCGGCTGAGCAGAGTAAAGCCTCAAGTACAGAGAGAGCACCCTGTTCCTTCCCAAAGGGGACAAGTGAATGAGGGGTCACAGGTCACCAGCCAACAGTGTTTAACAGTGACCTGTATCATCAACAGTATTGAGCTCATCAGCTTTGAGTGAGAAAAGAATGTTCTTTTATCCTGAACAATTATTTCTATCAGCCACTTAAAATCCCAGTCCCAAGGAAAATGATTTCAGGCAATTGTGTCCTTTGATTCATAAGAAGAAAAAAATAGAATATGAAAAATAAAACTTTTATTGAGGGATGATGAACTTAGCATAATTTTGAAGAGGAACAAACCTGTGAAAACAGTATCAAAATTGCAAAGCCAATCTACAAAGCAGACTCCAAGTCAGCTCAACTAAAGCTGTCATTTGAGGTGAAGCTTAGTAGCTTCTCTGTCTTATCTATTAGACTTTCTAAGGCTTCGCTTCATAGAACTGTTCAACTTCAGCTTCTTCAGCATTACTGGTTGGGGCATAGACTTGGATTACTGAGTGGTATACTTTGGAAATGAACAGAGATCATTCTGTCATTCTTGAGACTGCACCCAAGTACTGCATTTTGGACTCTTTCGTTGACTATGAGGGGGTACTCCTTTTCTTCTAAGGGATTCTTGCCCACAGTAGTAGACACAATGGTCATCTGAGTTAAATTCAACCATTTCAGTCCATTTTAGTTCACTGATTCCTAAAATGTCAATGTTCACTCTTGCCATCTCCTGTCTGATCACTTGCAATTTACCTCGATTCATGGACCTAACATTCCAGGTTCTTTTGCAATATTGCTCTTTACAGCATCGGACTTTACTTCCAACACCAGTCACATCCACACCAGGGCATTGTTTTTGCTTTGGCTCCATCTCTTCATTCTTTCTTGAGTTATTTCTCCACTATTCTCCAGTAGCATATTGGGTCCCCACTGACCTGGGGAGTTCATCTTTCAGTGTTCTATCTTTTTGCCTTTCTTATCTTTCATATCTCCAAGTCAGGCTTCAACAGTGTTAGAACAAAGAATTTCCAGATGTTCAAGCTGGTTTTAGAAAAGGCAGAGGAACCAGAGATCAAATTGTCAACATCCGTTGGATCATCGAAAAAGCAAGAGAGTTCCAGAAAAACATCTATTTCCACCTTATTGACTATGCCAAAGCCTTTGACTGTGTGGATCACAGCAAACTGTGGAAAATTCTGAAAGAGATGAGAATACCAGACCACCTTATCTGCCTCCTGAGAAATCTGTATGCAGGTCAAGAAGCAACAGTTAGAACTGGACATGGATAACAGACTGGTTTCAAATTGGGAAAGGAATACATCAAGGCTGTATATTGTCACCCTGCTTATTTAACTTATATGCAGAGTACATCATGAGAAATGCTGGACTAGAAGAAACACAAGCTGGAATCGAGATTGCCGGGAGAAATATCGATAACCTCAGATATGCAGATGACACTACCCTTATGGCAGAAAGCAAAGAACTAAATAGCCTCTTGAAGAAAGTGAAAAGAGAGTGAAAATGTTGGCTTAAAACTCAACGTTCAAAAAACTAAGATCATGGCATCTGGTCCCATCACTTCATGGCAAATAGATGGAGAAACAATGGAAACAGTGTCAGACTTTATTTTCTGGGGCTCCAAAATCACTGCAGATGATGACTGCAGCCATGAAATTAAGATGCTTGCTCCTTGGAAGAAAAGTTATGACCAACTTAGACAGCTTATTAAAAAGCAAAGACATTACTTTGTCGACAAAGGTCCATCTAGTCAAAGCTATGGTTCTTCCAATAGTCATGTTTGGATGTGAGAACTGGACTAAAAAGAAAGTGGAGTGCCAAAGAATTGATACTTTTGAACTGTGGTGTTGGAGAAGACTCTTGAGAGTCCCTTGGACTTCAAGGAGATCAAACCAGTCAGTCCTAAAGGAAATCAGTCCTGAATATTCATTGGAAGGACTGATACTGAAACTGAAACTCTAATCTTTCGGCCACCTGATACGAAGAACTGACTCACTGGAAAAGACTCTGATGCTGGAAAAGATTGAAAGCAGGAGGAGAAGGGGATGACAGAGCATGAGATGGTTGAATGACATCACTGACTTGATGGACATGAGTTTGAACAAGCTCCGGGAGTTGGTGATGGACAGAGAAGCCTGGCATGCTGTAGTCCATGGGGTTGCAAAGAGTTGGACATGACTAAGTGACTGAACTGAACTAAACAGCTTCCCTGGTGGCTCAGATGGTAAAGAATCTGTCTTCAATGCAAGAGATGTGGATTTGATCCCTAGGTTGGGAAGATACCCTGGAGAAGGTAATGGCAACCTACTCCAGTATTCTTGCTTGGACAATCCCATGGACAGAGGAGCCTGGTGGGCTATACTCCATAGAGTCACAAAGAGGAGGACATGACTCAGCGACTACCACACACAGAATCATATGCTTGACAGTGGATAATAGTTGTTTTTCAAAACTCACTAGGATAAGAATTCCCTTTTTTCCACATAGACTCTTTCCTGAGAACCAAAGCAGGTGAACATCATTAGGAATACAAGGGAAAGAAAACGTAATACAGAAGTTATGGTATTTGAAATTGCTAACCATGTTTGGGGTAGCATTTGGGTAGATTTCCGAGCTCTTCTGCTTCTATTTATATTGTCAGCTAAACTGCAGGAAAGTCAATGTGGTGGAACAAATGAAGTAAAAATGGCAGAGAAAGGAAATTAAATAAGCATATTCTGAAATACTCTCAGGAACAAGAGCGGTGCCAAGTAATAAGCATAAACAAAATGTTAAGCTAAAGGTAGCTAAAACTGTCAAAACTTTTCCATATTTATTTAAATAAATAAAATATCCAATTTGGCCATTGCTGTGACCACTACTGGAATGTTTTTGCTGGTACATTGGAAATATCTAGCCTGCGAACTGAAAATTGATAAGCAAGAGAAGAAAATGTGTTCAAAGCCTAGTGGCCAGATGTGCCCATTCTCATGCATTCTCAGCAGGATATTATTATCTGGACTCCAATTGGCTTGCAGAGGTTTGGTGCTCTATCCAGATCTTTCTTTGAGGTTGGCACACCCAACTCCCAGTTACCCAGGGCTCACAGCTACATCCCACACTGGCAACTACTTCTGCGTCCAGAACTGCTTTGCCTGAGGTGACACCTCCTGGGGAAAGTGTTCTCACAACTACCGAGCTGCTATGGGGACTTAAGGCCAAGCTTCCTTTCCTTCTATTTAGGAGAACCTGAAGGACCATCCCAGCTCTAAAATTCCCCTTGGGGGATTTCCTTGGTGGTCCAGTGGTTAAGACTGGACCACTATAGGGGGCACAGGTTTGATCCCCGGTCAAGGAACTAAGATCCCACATGCCATGAGGCATGGCCAACAGTTTTAAATAAATAAACAGATGATAGGTAGGTAGATAGATAAGTAAAATTCCCCTTGGCATCAGCTGAAGCCTCACTTGCAACTGTATTAGAGGTCAACTTCTTGGTCTTCTCAATCTTATCATGCTGACTTCCTTACCGGTGTACTTCCCAAGAACATCTCCTACAAACTCTCTACTTCTGTCTGCAGCGCCTGATCTCGAACTCTTTCCAAGGAATCTAGTTTAAGCGGGTGGATGGCAGGGGTGGTTCCAGGAAGAAGACCCAAGACTGGGATTTGGGAGTTGCATCACTGCCAGCTCCCTGGCAATGAGGCAGCAGGTAGCAGAAGGTAGTAAACAGTAATTAGTGTGCTAAAGCAGTGCAGTTGTTCAAATTGTCACTGGTGGAAAAACAGATGTGATAGCAGTGGATGGCAAAGCACCAGTCAATGTCATGTATCTAGGGCGTGAGAGATGGGGGGGGAAAGGCAACTCTAAGGGTGAAAATGGGTGGCTGCAGAGTGCCATTGAGTCATAACTAAGGGTGATTATTCACTTCAGAGCAGAAGTGAATACGCTCATGGTGCACAGGAGCTGGTTAAACATACTACCAAAGGGATTTCCCTGGTGGTCCAGTGGTTACGAAACTGCCTGCCAATGCAGGGAATTTGGGTTTCATCCTAGAATCTGTGTTCCACAACAAGAGAAGCCGCATGCTGCCACAAAGACCCAGTGCAGCCAAAAAAATGTTTTAATAAAAATAAATAAAACATAAGAGCAGGGAAAAATGTATGCTTGCAAATACAAACCCTTAAAAGTATGTTGGATCAAGGGATAAAGGACAGGGATGGATCAGAAATCTATTTCAGAATCCAGATATAACGCTCTCTTAAGACCTTGGAAAACAATGCTTCTATACTGCTAGGCTAGCTCTTGGAAATTGAGACAAAGCAATAGCCCACACTAAGTGAAGCAGACATGCCAGAAGCAATATAACAGTGGGAAGGATAAGGAACCAAAGGACTCAGAAAGGTGAACACAGTAAAGTTGATATACCACATAAAGCTACTATTTTCTGCAAGTAGGCACATAGAACACTCCCTCTGCTGATGCAGTGAGAATGCACTGGTGAGAAAGTTTCCAGCATTACCAAGAACCTTAGTCGTGGCCATATTCTGAAGGCCGGGGCTGGGATTGGCAACATAATTTGCAAGGCCCAGTGCAAAATGAAAATGTAGAGTCCCTTGCTTGAAAAGAATTTCGAGCCTGCAACAGCAGAGGGTTAAACAGTGTGGGGGCCCTTCCAAGCGTAGCGTTAGGTGCAGTCATACAGGATACGTGTTCACAAAGCCAGTCACGTGAAAGGCTTATGAGAAAGCTTGTTGTTACAGAAGTGGGGGTCCCTCTTAACACTGGGATGATGGAACCCTTACATAATAGAGACCAAGAAGCAATACTTAATCCTCAGAAGCAAATGAGCATGATTACAGCAAGAAGCAAGGTTGGAATAGCCCTGGGAAGCCTGACTTTCAGAGAACAATGGAGATGTTCCTAGAGGCAAAATAGATAGGCATCAAGTCAGAGCCATTCAGGACTAAATAATCAAGATAATGAGGAAGCTGAAAGCAACCACTTCCATAAAAACTGGTCAATTTCCAGACAGGTGCCTGTTCTCAGACTCAGAACCCATTGACTAAAGGACCAATTTCCTTTGAAGAATATTATGAAGCACAACAGTAAATATATTCAGTAGTAAGTTCCCAAGACCTTCTTCAAAGAGGCTAATGGCATTTATTTAAGTAACTGTGCATTGAGGACAAAGGGATGCCCAGATCTTTCAAGAACTGAAAGACTCTAAATTGGATTGATACCCAGAGATCCAAAGCATCACCATGGTCCCCTTGTTGGGACACATAGAAGCCAGTAATCAATGGAGTCATAGCCTACATCGGTTTCACAGTTCATTCACTGGATCCATGGGCCCATCCATTGATCATTTCTGCCAGACTCCAAATATACCACATGGGTTCCTTCATACAAGCTGTAAGCCATCACAGTGGAGAAGGCCAAATGAAAGGTCTGAAACTGATCGTTCCTTGACCAAGATGGTAAATCAAAACAAAAGCACATAGAGGTGCCACTGCCACCTTCACAGTTTAAAGAAAGCAGGGACATCGGTTTCCGTGAGTTCTCAGTTTAATCACTGGTCAGATTTCTCAAGCACCAAGTTAATTATGGTGGAGGATAATAAGCTGCCACCTCTCATCTCAAATCACTGTTTATCTCACTTTAAAAGAGAAAGACATACTTCTTACTCATCTCAAGACCTACCATGGTATCTTGCCCCCACATTTACTAGCCTCCCTGACACCAAGCAAAAGAACATTTGGAGAACATATTGCTCTCAAGGGTCAGTCCTTAAAACACAAATTAAGAAATACTCATAGCAAAGTTCTTAGCTAAAAAGCTTTCTAAGTATCCAATTATTTAATTATCCTAAAATTAGTATTCTAAAATGAGATGTTTGCAACCAGGATGCATGTTCAGTCAGTTCAGTTCAGTCACTCAGTTGTGTCCAACTCTTTGCGACCCCACGAACCGCAGCACGCCAGGCGTCTCTGTCTATCACCAACTCCCGGAGGCCACCCAAACCCATGTCCATTGACTCGGTGATGCCATCCAACCATCTCATCCTCTGTTGTCCCCTTTTCCTCCTGCCCTCAATCTTTCCCAGCATCAGTGTCTTTTCAAATGAGTCAGCTCTTCGCATCAGGTGGCCAAAGTATTAGAGTTTCAGCTTTAACAGCAGTCGTTCCAATGAACACCCAGGACTGATCTCCTTTAGGATGGACTGATCGGATCTCCTTGCAGTCCAAGGGACTCTCAAGAGTCTTCTCCACCACAGTTCAAAAGCATCAATTCTTCGGCACTCTGCTTTCTTTATAGTCCAACTCTCACATCCATACATGACCACTGGAAAAACCATAGCTTGACTAGACGGACCTTTGTTGGCCAAGTAATGTCTCTGCTTTTTAATATGATGTCCACTAAGTTGCTACTGCTAAGTCACTTCAGTCGTGTCTGACTCTGTGTGACTCCATAGACGGCAGCCCACCAGGCTCCCCCATCCCTGGGATTCTCCAGGCAAGAACACTGGAGTGGGTTGCCATTTCCTTCTCCAAATATGATGTCTAGGTTGGTCATAACTTTCCTTCCAAGAAGTAAGCATCTTTTAATTTCATGGCTACAATCACCATCTGCAGTGATTTTGGAGCCCAGAAAAATAAAGTCAGCCACTGTTTCCACTGTTTCCCCATCTATTTGCCATGAAGTGATGGGACCAGATGCCATGATCTTAGTTTTCTAAATGTTGAGCTTTAAGCCAACTTTTTCACTCTCTTCTTTCACTTTCATGTTAACAAGTGTATTTGAATGAAAAAATGAGATCAGACTTTTCTGATGAAGACTAAGTCTGATTTGGCTTAATAACTTGGCAACGAGAACTGGCTTTGTTAACTAGATGATGTGGCAACATGTACCATAAGCTGGATAAGCTAAATCTAACAGGTCCACAAGTTTGATAAAAATACATTGTAAACCATTATGCAATACATGGTATGTTGGAAACTACATCCTTGATAACTAATTAAACTGATGACACATGAGCTTAAAAATACTGGAGGTATACACCTTTTAAAACTTCTTCTGGGAAGTACAATAGCAAAACAGTTTGAGGATAGTATTCTAGATCTTACTAACAAAGAACGTTAGATCTGGAAAGGATATGGCTATGGTACAACTTTATTTACAGAGAAGACAACAGAAAAGTTCAACAACCAGCAACCAACTTGTGAAAGAGCTGGGATTAGATCCTGAGTCTCCTGTTCCTCGGAAAGGGAAATGGCAACCCACTCCAATATTCTTCCTGGAGAATCCCATGGACAGAGGAGCCTGGTGGGCTACAGTCCATAGGGTTGCAAAGAGCTGGACAAGACTGGTGACTTAGCACGCACGTACGCTCCTGGTCCATAAGGAATGATGCTGCTGAATACACCTCTCTTCTAGGACTTTGCCCTCTACCCCACCCCACGGAGCCATCAAGGAGCCTCCTAAGGCAGAAAGCAGACATTTAGTTAAATAAATGAACAGTTCTCTTCAGAACAGAAGTGTCAAGGTAGGCAGAATCTGCCTGATGGCTTATCCTTAACATTCTTTAGCTGTGACACCAGTGGAAAAAGTGGGATACAGTGTTTGGTCTGAAGAATGAGCCTGAGTCACAAGAATAACTTCATGGGCCACGGGTAACTTCACGGTCCCGGGGCAGCCATCGAGCTGGAAGATCAATTTCCCCTAGCCTCACACAACGATCACATCTGTCTTCCGAAATGCATTCCCTGAGCTCAGCCAGCTCCTCTTCCTCCATTGCCAGACTTCAGCCTGACACCTGGTCACGTCTCAAGGTGTCTCCCTTTCAGATTTAATTAGCAGGACGCTCTAGGAGAGTGTGTCCCTGAGAACAATTGGTCATGATTTTGCTTCATAGGCAATAAAATTATATCCCCCATTGATCCAGTCAGAACGTCCTACGACATAGTTCATGCTCTCTGCTTTATTTTCCCGGTTTGGGGGTTTTGTTCTGTTTTCCAGACAATTTCTATTTTTCCGTTCAGCTTAACTGAAGATGTTTACCTGCTTTAAGCTCAGAGGAATGAGAGCATATAAATTATCTCTGAAAGCAGGCAAGGGAAGGCTTTTGGGTTTGTAAGACTCCACTGGCTTTCGTTTGCAATGACTAATAGCGCTAACTAGACTAAGATCCGAAAATGATATATTAATAGTGAAGGAATCGTCCATGTTAACTGGGCATACAATTACAGTGGAACATTTAATAAGCAAAGCATAAGGGCCAAGAGTGCTCACAATAAAAATCACCGAGAGAAGTTCAGTGACCATTGATTTTGAGTGGATGGCATTAATCTATGAGCAATCAATACCCTTTTAATTAAAATTCTGTCATCTCTGGGTACATACAGAACAAAGTCTATTAAGGCAAATGCTAAGTCCTCTTTGTTTTAGAGCTTACAGCAGTGAATTAGAGATGAGATTTTGGATTAGGACATTTATAACACTCACTAGCATCCAAATCTAAAGAGGTATTCTTTCTCCTTCTGTATGTACAAATACTGTCACCAGCCATCCCCCATTCTGCTTGCTTACTATCCACTATTTCAGAGGAAAACAAGACCTTGTACTTTAGAGATGGATTTTTTTTTCCCCCTGCTTGGGAGATTAGATAATAGAAAAACCTATGGACCAGAGTGAGAACTCCAGATTTCATTCAGACGCCATTACTTACTATACCACATGTGCAACTTCTCTGAGCTTCCATTGCGTCAGCTATAAAATAAAGATAATAATATTTACCTCCTCCAGTAATAAGGATTAAATATTCAGTTCAGTTCAGTTCAGTCACTCAATCGTGTCGACTCTTCGCGACCCCATGAACCGCAGCACGCCAGGCCTCCCTGTCCATCACCAACTCCTGGAGTTTACTCAAACTCATGTCCATTGAGTTGGTGATACCACCCAACCATCTCATCCTCTGTCGTCCCCTTCTCCTCCTGCCCTCAAGAAGCTTCATACAAGGTACGTGAGTATGATGGCCTCTGCAAATGAACTCTTCTGAATGAGGACTTCACTTGGTGCTCTTAAAAGCTCATGCATTTTTCAAAACAAAAATGTCCCCACGATTCTGGAAGACCGGGTAGCTCCAGGGACATCATGATCACATCCACTTCCCATTTTCTTGCCTTCTCTACACCTTCAAAATCTATATGATTCCCTGTCCATCCCAATCTAAATCTATGAGTCTGTTTCTGTTCTGTAAATAAGTTCATCTGTATCATTTCTTTTCAGATGCACACACTACTCTATTGAAAACGGATAACCAATAAGGTCTGTATAGCACAGGGAACTTTGCCCAATGTTATGTGGCAGCCTGGATGGGAAGGGAGCTTCCAAAAATATCACAACATGGTTAACTGGCTATACTTTAATACAAAGTAAAAAGTTAAAAAAAAAAAAAATCATGTGGTTCCTTAGGCCATTCCCAGAAAGCCAAATGCCCTCTGAGCTCGTCTGACCCAAGCTTGCTGAACCATGCCACACCCTCTTCTAATTTCAGACAAGCTGAAGGACCAAGGGATGTGACCCTGAAAGGGAGGGAAGACGCTATAGGGACTGGCTGACTTGATTCTAGGGAATCAGTCCTGAGTGGACATTTTAAACAGAATCCCTCCCCTCTCAAGGCTAACGTTCAGTGGAGAACACGGGAGATGAAAATCCTCTTAAAGCGATGCTGCTGCGGCTGCTAAGTCACTTCAGTCGTGTGACTCTGTGCAACCCCAGAGACAGCAGCCCACCAGGTTCCCCTGTCCCTGGGATTCTCCAGGCAAGAACACTGGAGTGGGTTGCCATTTCCTTCTCCAATGCATGAAAGTAAAAAGTGAAAGTGAAGTCGCTCAGTCGCGTCCGACTCTTAGCGACCCCATGACTGCAGCCCTCCAGGCTCCTCTGTCCATGGGATTTTCCAGGCAAGAGTACTGGAGTGGGGTGCCATTGCCTTCTCCTTCTTAAAGGGATAAGTTGCAGCAAAATTCCAAAAGCCCTGAATTGAGAGAGCAAAGCGCTGGAAGAAGATACTCGGAGCGTGTTACACCCAAATGCATCACCTGTTCTGACAGGCAGATTTCACATGGAGCCAAACCTTGACGGTTCTCCTCCCCTGCTTTTTAAAAACTGCTTCCCTGACTAAGTGGTGCAGTCACACCACACTGCAGGTGTGCTCATCGCTGGCATCTCCTTCTCTGGGAGGCTAATTCCTTCAGATGGGTGGTGCAGGTGGACACTGAGGGGGTGAACAGAGGATGGGAGCGGCACATTTCCGCTGTCCCCACCACGGGGCCCAGGCATAGCTTCCCCTGTGCCCAGCTCTTATCACAAATACATTCTCCATCATGGAAATGCTACTGTGGCGCGGGGGGTGGGGGAGGAGGGCATTGGATTCTTTGCTTGGGGCATTTGTTTCTCTTCTTTGAGGTAAGTAGGACAGCAAAGGGCTTCCCTGGTGGCTCAGACTGTCGAGAATCAGCCTACAATGCGGGAGACCTGGGTTTGATCCCTGGTTTGGAAGATCTTCTGGAGTAGCAAATGGTAACCCACTCCAGTATGCTTGCCCTGAGAATACCATGGATAGAGGAGCCTTGTGGGCTACAGTCCATGGGGTTGCAAAGACTCGGACAGGACTGAGAGATGAAGCACAGCACGGTACAGGCTAGCAAAATGATGCCAATTCACTATAGGGTGTTGACATATTCTGTAAACATCGTAGAAGAGCTGGCAACATCATGGGCATATTTTGCACAGTGAGAGTTTCATATATTTTAATTCTGATAGTACACATGTGCTCAGTGCTCAATAGCTCAATCCTGTCCAACTCTTTGAGACCCCGTGGACTGTAGCCCGCCAGGCTCCTCTGTTCATGGAATTTTCCAGGCAAGAATACTGGAGTGGGCTGCCATTTTCCTCCTCCAAGGGATCTTCCCCACCCAGGGATCAAACCTGCATTTCCTGCATTGGTAGGAGGATTCTTTACCACTGAGTCACCTGGAGAGCCAGTTGTGATAGTAGAAGGGAATACAGAGGAAGGTTAAAAATAAATAAACAAAAAACACATTAAAAGTGTTGTTGAGGGAAACCCCCTGGCTATCCAGTGATTTGGACTCTGTGATTTGACTGCCAAGGTCCCGGGTTTGATCTCTGGCCAGGTAACTAAGATACCAAAAGATGCTAGGCGTGGCCAAAAAAAGTTTTGTTAAAATGGCTCTATAATATATGAAACACAAAAAAACTAAATTAAGCAAATGTTGAACCACATCCTAAATGGTAAAATAATTTGACAAAGAATGGATACGTATGGGCTTCCCAGATGGTGCTAGTGGTAATGAATCCACCTACCAATGCAGGAGACAAAACAGACACCAGTTCGATTCCTGGGTTGGGAAGATCCCCTAGAGAAGGAAATGGCAACCCACTTCAGAATTCTTGCCTGGAGAATCCCATGGACCAAGGAACCTGGCAGGCTACAGTCCATAGGGTCATAAAGAGTCAGACACAACTGGAGTAACTTAGCACACACACACACACACACACACACACACACGCATGGATACAAGTATATGTATAATCGAATCACTTTGCTGTACACCTGAAACTAACATAACATTGTTAATCAACTATATTCCAATACAAAATTAAAATTTTTTAAAGGGACCCAATCCTGAAAATCTACCATCTTAGCAGATGAGAAGATGCAACGATAAATATTTATGTAAAATGGTCAATTTAGGTCAAAAGATGTTAAAACAACAGAAAGTTTGCTTTTAGGCATAGAGAACTGAAATACTAAGGCAAGTGCTAATTCCATTTTCCTGTACATTTGCCATCATACTAAAAGTCTGCCTCTCCACTGACCATGTGTTTCTATTTCAAGCTCAAAACCATTTCCACTGTCTTGACTGAGAGGTGATTTGGAGGTCAAATCAGAATGCCCCACAAAAATGTATTATTCTCGAACTTCTTAAACAGATCGCTATTCGTCTCAAATGTCAACTCCTTTCTTAAAAGGACAAGTGCTAGATTGATGTTGTTTTCCCAATAAATTAAAATAAGTTTGTATCTTTTGTTCCAAATTCCAATCCCTCTCTGCATTATGGCTCACACAGTCAGCAGACGCTCACTTACTCTTCCAGACTCAGATGGTGACATGGGAGACTCCTGAATTTAGGCATGGAGGCACCAAACGTACAGCTACTCACACTGTAGTCCCTTCTGAGAGAGATTCAGGAACTAGCCAAGTGACTGCTACACGTCAGACGACTGAGAAATTACACGCAAACAAGGCAGGAAGGGCTGAGAGACATTCTTGCTGTAAATTCACCAGGCACAGCAACATACAACTGGGAGGGAACCCTAGACTCTCAGCTTCTCCTGAGGAGAAAAGGGTTTGGACTCCACATCAAGATCCCAGACTTATAAGCCTCCCCTGGAGGAATGATCCCCAAGTCCCCCACCTCTGATAGCCAGTAGGGTTTTGCTCAATGAAGTTCCACAAGGCTATAGCAAACAAAGAAAAATTATCAACAAGATACAGGAGAACTCACTGCAACACAGAGCGAGCAGACAGACAGGCCCACCTCCCAGTACTTCCCCGAGTAGGGCTGGACTGCATGTCTTATGAGCTGCTGTCTGAGAGTCTGGCTTCTAATGAGGAGGCATCTGAGTGACGACTGTGGTCTTTCCCAGAGACTGAATGGGCTGGTGGGTACTTCCCCTCTTCCCAGGGCTCTGGCTCACCCCAACAATGAAACCAAGTGCCCAGTATCTCCCTGGAAGAGGCTGGTCCACATACCTAGTGCTCCGACTTTTACGGCAGCCACTTGAGGGGCTGCTCTCCAAGCGTCCCAGCTGCCGAGCAATGGTGCTTGCATGTGCAAGTCCCACAGGACTACCACAAACAGGGAAACAATTGTTAAACAGGTGTGGAAGTGTGCACACATACACACACACACACACACCCTGCAGCTCTACACATGGACTCAGTGCAAAGGGAGCAGGACAAACTGGCCATCTCCCAGTTCCTCCTTGGAAGGAGACTGACTGCTTCCTTGTTCTGTTACAGCCTGAGGGTCCAGGCTCTAACCAACCTGCACCATCAGAAGAAAGCAAATCACATCCATAATAAGATATCACCTCATACATGGCTTCCCCTGGGGCTCAGATGGTAAAGAATCTGCCTGCAATGTGGGAAACCTAGGTTTGATCCCTGGGTCAGGAAAATCTCCTGGAGAAGGGAATGGCACCCTGGGTCAGGAAAATCTCCTGGAGAAGGGAATGGCAACCCACTCCAATATTCTTGCCTGGAGAACTCCCTGCACAGAGAAGTCTGGAGGGCTACAGTCCATGGGATCACAAAGATTCGAACACTACTGAGCGACTTTCACTTCACTTCACATGTATTAAGATTTTTGTTATCAAAACGGTACTAAATCTCTTCAGTCGTGTCTGACTCTTTGCAACCCCATGAACTGTGACCCACCAGGCTCCTCTGTCCAAGGAATTCTCCAGGCAAGAATACTGGAATGGGTTGCCATCTCCTTCTCCAGGTATCAAAAGGCTAAGAATTAGCAAACATTGGTGAGAACTTGGAGAAAGGAGAACTTCTGAGTACTGTTGGTGGCAACGTAAACTGGTGCAGTCACTGTGGAAAACCACATGGAGGTTTTTCAACAATTAAAAAGAGAACTACCCTATGATTCATCAATATCATTCTGGTATACAGGCAGATCTTCTTCCACTGCATGTCTCTTTACGGTACATTTTTCACAAGTTGAAGGTTTGCGATACTCCTGTACCCAGCAAGTCTATCAGTACCATTTTCCAACAGCATGCGCTCACTTTGCTTGTCTGCGTCACATTCTGGTAATTCTTTTCCCATTTCAAACATTTTTATTTAATCCATTATGGTGACCTGTGATCAGCGATATTTGAGGTTACTACCACAACTTGCTGAAGGCACAGATGATGGATAGCACTTTTCAGTAATAAATTATTTTTTAATTAAGGTATGTACTTTTTCTAGACGTATTGCTATTGCACACTGAAGCTACGGGGTAGTGTAAACATAACTTTCATATGCACTGGGAAACTAAAACACTTTATGTGACTCTCTTTATTGTGATGTTTACTTTATTACAGTGGTCTCGAACCAAACCCATAATATTTTCAAGATATTCTTGTATATCCAAAGGAAACAAAATCAACATCTTCAAGAGACATCTGTTTTCCCATGTACATTGCAGCATTATTCACAGTAGCTAAGGCATGAAAACAACCTAAGCATCTTTTGAGAGATGAAAAAGGAAAACGTGATATTAGTAGACATAGATCCAGACACCATGGAATGCTGTTCAGCCGTAAAAAAAGAAGGAAATCCTGCCATTTGTGACAACATGAATGAACCTAGAGAGCACTATGTTAAGTCAGACAGAAAAAGACAGATACTATCTGTTGTCACTTGTTGAACTCACAGAGAGTAGAACGGTGGTTGCCAGGAGCTGGCAAGTGGGGGAAATAGGGTGAAAGAGTCAAACTTTTAATTACGTGATAAAGTCTGAGTATCTAATATATAACATGGTGACTATAGTTGATAATATTGTATCAGTTCAGTTCAGTTCAGTTGCTCAGCCGTGTCTGACTCTCTGCGACCCCATAGACTGCAGCACGCCAGGCTTCCCTGTCCATCACCAACTCCCAGAGATTACCCAAACTCATGTCCATTGAGTCGGTGATGCCATCCAATCATCTCATCCTCTGTGCCCCTTCTCCTCCTGCCTTCAATCATTCCCAACATCAGGGTCTTTTCAGATGAGTCAGTTCTTCGCATCGCGTGGCCAAAGTATTGGAGTTTCAGCTTCAACATCAGTCCTTCCAGTGAATATTCAGGACTGATTTCCTTTAGGATGGACTGGCTGGATCTCCTTGCAGTCCAAGGGACTCTCAAGAGTCTTCTCCAACACCACAGTTCAAAAGTATCAATTCTTCAGTGTTCAGCTTTCTTTATAATCCAACTCTCACATCCATACATGACTACTCGAAAAACCATAGCTTTGACTATACGGACCTTTGTTGGCAAAGTAACGTCTCTGCTTTTTAATATGCTGTTTACGTTGGTCATAACTTTTTTTCCAAGGAGCAAGCATCTTTTAATTTCATGGCTGCAGTCATCATCTGCAGTGATTTATAATACTGTAATGCTATAATACTGTATAGTATAATTGAAATTAGCTAAGCAAGTAAAACCTAGATACTTAAGTGTTCTTCACACAGAGAAAAAAAAAAAAAAAGGTAAGAATACAAGGTGCTGGATGTGTTAATTAACTCAGCAGCGAGAATCCTTTCACACTGCATATGTACATATTGGTTTCCAAACTTGGGAGCTTCCCCCTTTCCTCCCCAGTGCACAGAGGGCAAGGAGATACCAAAGAAAGAGAAAGACAGTTGGTGGCAGTTTAATAAGCATGAGAGCTTAGACGCAAGACTTGCCCTGGGCAAAGATGAGTAGATCTCCACACCTGGGTTCAGTCACATACATAATCCACATGGTCTCAACAACACATTGCTTTCTCAAGGCTGTGTCCTTGAAAATGATTTCTGCCATGTGAAGGTACATTCTACCGTGTGAAGGTACATGCTAAGGACACAGGGAGGAGGTGAGGAGCCTCTAATTGACCTGGTTCAGCTCACAGGTAAACCAGTTGTCAGTCACACCCTCTTAATGAGCTTCTCTAACAGTATATCAGATTATTACATTGTATACTTTAAAGATATTACGGTTTTATTTGTCCATTATATTTCAATGAAACTGGAAAAGAAAACATTTATTTACTGAGCTTTTGATATTGTGCAAGGCATGGAAAACACGTATGACCATTTAAAAACCTGAAACTTGCCCTCAAGGAAGTTTCTATCTAAATTTAAAAGTTAAGACAATCAATGAGAGCTTCCCTGGTGGCTCAGACAGTAAAGTTAAGACAGTCAATGAACTGTTACAATCCCAGACTGAAAATAACACACAGAAATGTAATCATAA